>NC_083777.1:3117500-3127500 GCF_963514075.1 Conger conger
AATGAGCTCTGTAACAGTAACATCCCATAAGTGGTAGTCATGGGAACCAGGGGAAAGCTGTGGATCAGCCCAGTGTCAGTTGGATTTTTTTACATGAATAAAACAGCGCAGCTGACTGTGTTTAACACTACTGAACACTTTGGGGTTGTATTTTTACAATGAAAGGACTACTGTAGAGTCACACACACACACACACAGTATATGATTTTAGTATAATTACTATTATTATTATTATTATTATTATTATCTGGCACTGTCTTAAGTAAAAAGATTGCTGACAGGTGCTAATATATCTAATATGTAATATATATGTAAACACACTCAGTGAGCACTTTATTAGGTATTTATTAGACTTATTTTTTAGCTGCTGCAGCCTGTTCACTTGGAGGTTTGACGTGCTGTGTGTTCAGAGGTGCTCTTCTGCATACCACTGTTGTAATGTGTGGTTATTTGTGTCACCTTCCTGTCACCTTCCTGTCAGCTTTGACCAGTCTGGCCCTTCTCTACTGACCTCTCTCATTAACGAGGCGTTTCCATCCACAGAACTGCCGCTCACAGGATGTTTTTTGTTTTTCGCACCATTCTAAACTAAACTCTAGAGACTGTTGTGTGTGAAAATCCCAGGAGATCAGCAGTTACAGAGATACTTAAACCAGACCAGCTGGCACCAACAATCATGTCATGGTCGAAATCACTGGGATCAAATGTAGTCCCCATTCTGCTGGTTGATGTGAATATTAACTGAAGCCCTTGACTCGCATCTGCATGATTGTATGTGTTGCACTGCTGCCACGTGATTGGCTGATTAGATAATCGCATGAATAAGTATGCGTACAGGTGTTAAAAGTGTTCAGTCAGTGTAGGATATTCATATACATAAAGTAGAAGAACATGCATTATAGTGAGGCAAAATACAAATCCAGAATCAGCAATACTTATCAATAATCCTCATAATTTGAGTTGAATTAACTCAGTATCTGCACGGTTCAGTATGCAAACACAAACATATAAAATCAGTCAGAAGCCCTGGAAAAGAGAGATGGGACACTGGAGGTCTGTGCCTGGTTAGTGAGATAGATCTTATCCGGGGGGATTCCTGTGACATTCTTCATTGATCAGCAGCACATCCCCCCCCCCCCGTTACCTCCACCCAACCCCTCTCCCCCATGATGTAATGTTATTACCAATTAGCCCCATTCATTTACCAAAAACAAATAAGCATGTCGCTGAGTCCCTCCAGCGCATGTGTTTCTGATTTCCTGCTGCTTTACCAGGGGCCGCAGTGCCTGCTTCAGGGGCCATTGTGTGCCTGCTTCAGGGGCCAGTGTGTGCCTGCCCCAGGGGCCAGTGTGTGCCTGCCCCAGGGGCCAGTGTGTGCCTGCCCCAGGGGCCAGTGTGTGCCTGCCCCAGGGGCCAGTGTGTGCCTGCCCCAGGGGCCAGTGTGTGCCTGCCCCAGGGGCCAGTGTGTGCCTGCCCCAGGGGCCAGTGTGTGCCTGCCCCAGGGGCCAGTGTTTGCCTGCCCCAGGGGCCAGTGTGTGCCTGCTTCAGGGGCCAGTGTGTGCCTGCCCCAGGGGCCAGTGTGTGCCTGCCCCAGGGGCCAGTGTGTGCCTGCCCCAGGGGCCAGTGTGTGCCTGCTTCAGGGGCCATTGTGTGCCTGCTCCAGGGGCCACAGTGCCTGCTTCAGGGGCCATTGTGTGCCTGCTTCAGGGGCCATTGTGTGCCTGCTTCAGGAGCCATTGTGTGCCTGCTTCAGGGGCCATTGTGTGCCTGCTCCAGGGGCCACAGTGCCTGCTCCTCAGCTAAGGGCCCGCTCACCTCCCTCCTCCCCTCCTGCTCCTCCAGGCTCTCCTGGACCCGCTGGTCAGAACTCTGTCCGACCAGCCTCTCCTGGTTCTGTTAATGGTTCTTTAATGGTTTTACTCTCTTCAAATCATTACCCGTGACTTTAGAATTATAAGAGTGTTTTTCACATTTTGAGCTTCTATGATACTAAGATGAATAGAGCTCCAATCAGACATTTTAGATGGTATTTTTGTATAGAACCTTATAAACAACGTTTATGACCCTAATTATTCACTCTAAGGTCTCGTACTGTGTATTGCACTTGATACCGGTCTTCTGTATGAGCGTAGTTCATGCATGGTGGAGTTCTTAGAAAGAGTTTGAGAGAGATAATTATTAATATCACTCATGAAAGGAAAAAGGTATGGGAATGTTGTCACATTATACCCCCTCCTCACCGTCGTGGCTGCCAAAATGGCCTTGAGTTAAACTTGTAAATATTATGCATACAATGTATATAATAAAAATATACTTCAAATAAGCGTTTATTTCTTCAATGTTCACTCACATTTCTCATTCATTTTCGTGATTTTTTCCCGTAGTATTTTTGTAAAGAAAATAAATGAAATAAAAGGCCATTTTTCATATATTTATTTTGAATTATTTTAGTAATTACCTTTTCAGCATGTGCTAAATATACATGTTTGTATGAGTTCAAAATATCAGGTTTGGTTGAAAAATTTAACAATTTATTTTTTTAACAACTGCAACAACAACAACAACAACAACAACAACAATAATAATAATAATAATAATAATAATAATAATAATAATAATAATAATAAACTGACCACACTGTGTGTTTGTAAGCTTTTCTCTATTTTGGGTACACTCAGTGAGAGAGAGAGAGAGAGAGAGAGAGAGAGAGAGAGAGAGAGAGAGAGAGAGAGAGAGAGAAAGAGAGGGAGTGATAGAGAGAGAGAGAAAGAGAGGGAGTGATAGAGAGAGAGGGATAGAGAGAGGAGAGAGAGGGAGTGATAGAGAGAGGAGAGAGAGAGAGCAAGAGAGAGAGGGAGTGATAGAGAGAGAGCAAGAGAGAGAGGGAGTGATAGAGAGAGAGAAAGAGAGGGAGTGATAGACAGAGAGAAAGAGAGGGAGTGATAGAGAGAGAGGGTAGAGAGAGGAGAGAGAGGGAGTGATAGAGAGAGAGAAAGAGAGGGAGTGATAGACAGAGAGAAAGAGAGGGAGTGATAGAGAGGGTAGAGAGAGGAGAGAGAGGGAGTGATAGAGAGAGAGACAGAGAGGGAGTGATAGAGAGAGGAGAGAGAGAGGGAGTGATAGAGAGAGAGAGGGAGAGAGAGAGGGAGTGATAGAGAGAGGAGAGAGAGAGGGAGAGAGAGAGAGAGAAGCGAGTGAAAGAGCTACAGTGAATAAGCAGAGTTTAAACAGTCTGAAGTGCAGCTCGAGGGCTCCCTGAGGAATGGCTCTGATTTACTGTGGTAATCCCTGCTGCCGAGCCCGGCTCCAGCTCCTTATGTATCTGCTGCAAACACAAACCCACAGCAGGACTGGGGCACAAACCCACCGATTGTGATTGTGTGGGTAATAATAAGGCTGGATTGTGTGGGTAATAATAAGGCTGGGGCTGACATGTGACATGTGGTGCACACACGGCAGAAACTGACCCTCTTCTCCCAAATGTAAAACTGGGGTGTAGGAAAAAGCGTCTGATCATTTAAATCTGACTGAAGCCCCCCCCCCACCCACACTCATGTGCACACCCGTACACACACCCACACATGTACACACATCCAAACATACACACACACAAACACGTTGTATACACACACACACGCACCCACACACACACACATGCACATACATACACATGCTTACACACAAACACACACACAAGTATACACACACAGACACACACTCATAGATACACACAGACACACACTCATAGATACACACACTCACACACACACACTCATACATACACACACACACAGACACACACTCATACATACACACACACAGACACAAACTCATACATACACACACACACACAGACACACACTCATACATACACATACACACACGGACACTCATACATACACACACACACAGACACACACTCATACATACACACACACACATGCACAGACACACACTCATAGATACACACATACACACACACACACATGCACAGACACACACTCATACATATACACACACACACGCACACACACACAGACACACACTCATACATACACACACACACAAGCACACACACAGACACACACTCATACAGGCACACACACAGACACACACTCATACAGACACACACAAACACATGCACACACACACACACAGACACACACTCATACATACACACACACACCCCACACCCCCGTGTCCCTTAGGGCAGCTCAATCAGCAGGGCTCTGGCTGCTAGGTAAAGATGATCATTGTGAAGGAGCTTTTAAGTTTGCCTTGATTCAAACAGGCGGCTGTGTGGTTGGAGATCCAGGCTCCTCCCCTGCCACTGCCCGCATGAGACGACGCAGCGTGTTTCATGATGAAAAATAAATCCTGCTCTCTGCGTATGTCACGCTAAATACTCTGAGTTTGAAGGAGTCATTAGTGTCCCTGCGGCCATTGGCCTGGTGTGTCCATGTTTACATACGCATGTACCTGGGCTCGAAACAGGAGAAGCGTGTTAAGTGTGTTAACATGCGTCCTCACTAATCCACACAATCACGTCTGATAGTGCCCACTTTATTCTGCACAGGGCCCATCTGTGTGGTAGAACGGGAGAAGTGTATAAACGCTGTTTGTCCTCACTAATCCACACAATCACGTCTGATAGTGCCCACTTTATTCTGCACAGGGCCCATCTGTGTGGTAGAACAGGAGAAGTGTGTAAACGGCATGCGTCCTCACTAATCCACACAATCACGTCTGATAGTGCCCACTTTATTCTGCACAGGGCCCATCTGTGTGGTAGAACAGGAGAAGTGTGTAAACGCTGTTTGTCCTCACTAATCCACACAATCACGTCTGATAGTGCCCACTTTATTCTGCACAGGGCCCATCTGTGTGGTAGAACAGGAGAAGTGTGTAAACGGCATGCGTCCTCACTAATCCACACAATCACGTCTGATAGTGCCCACTTTATTCTCCGCTCCTGCATGCTGATCTGCCTTTACGCTGGCTCTCAGGTGCGTCGTCCTCAAAGGGGGATTTAAATCACAATGCTCCACGCTCTCCCTATCAGAAACCCGCTGCTCTTTCCACTGCGGAAGCTCGTCTCCATCCTGTAGCAAAGTCGTCTATTAAACTAAAAAATAGATGCAGTGAAAAAAAGAACACCTCCTGGATCAGGAAATGTGACTTTGAGCATTACAGTTTTATTTCAGACAGAAGTTCTTTATCTAGCTGGAGCCATCGGTGGGAGGCAATGGGGGAAGAGTTTATCTGGGTTGTGATTGCATTAAACAACAATGATTATTAAAAAGAGAAATCGCGATCTAGACGGCTGTGTTTTCTCGATAGCGCGGCCGTGTGCTGGAGGTGCGATTACGCGCTCCTCGCTCGTATTTGCTTTCCGCTGAGAGAACAGCGAATCTCTCCGCTCGCTCTCCGCCCCTCTGCGCTCGCTCTCCGCCCCGCTCCTCTCCTGTCCAGCGTACACTGATTCCGCTCCAGAGGCCAGGGGCCTTGAAGCGTGGTAGCACTCACAGTGCACACTCAGTTTCCCATATCTCAAACTCAACAAGACTGCCATGGGGCTGTCTCGCCCTGTTACGGCGTATCGAAAACACTTTCCACAGGTTGTCTTTTTGCCATTTTGTTTTTGTTGGAATGCAAATGAATTTAGGTCTAAAATGCTCTGAAATGTTAAAAGATGCTCATTGATATATGAGTATATACAGTATATATAGATACGGCGCAAGATACTATCTAGTTTTTAGGCAAACTAAGCAGTTGGTACACTCTAGTGGTATGAAGAGGTGAGCATTGCTGGGCTGAGTGGCCTGTTATGTTTTGTTATGTTATGTTATGTGATGTTATGTTATGTTATGTTATGTTATGTTATGTTATGTTATGTTATGTGATGTTATGTTATGTTATGTTATGTTATGTGAAGTTATGTGATGTTATGTTATGTTATGTTATGTTATGTTATGTTATGTTATGTTATGTTATGTTATGTGATGTTATGTTATGTTATGTTATGTTATGTTATGTTATGTGAAGTTATGTGATGTTATGTTATGTTATGTTATGTTATGTTATGTTATGTCATGTTATGTGAAGTCTACTTTGAAGTATACTGCCCCGATATTGAGGAGCCTCCAGGAAGTCTCCTAGAGGACAGCAGTAGGTGGAATCATGCATTCACTGTTTGAGGAAAGTTGAGGAATTACAAATAAATGAATGATAAAGAAATAATTGCTAAAAGCCGAATAACTTTGAGGCAACTGTAACCGTGTATGGGTTCAGGTGCTGCTTTGCCAATTCCAGCAACACAAATGAGGACTTATTATTCCACGAAACGCGTCAATGAGCATAATTTAATTTGATCAAATAATATTTTCAATGTTTTGCCTGGGCACGCTCAATGTGTGAAGTGTAATTTGTATGTGTGGCGTATTTGCACATAAAAACACAATGGAAAATGTCTCTGATTACATGGAGCCTGGACACAATAGCCCTTTAGGGACTTTGGGGGGTTGGCGGAGGGTTAGGGGTTCTTTTTAAACATCTTATAATAACACTCTTTATGTGATATTTGTGTTCCTAAGCCCCTGGTGAAACCGGAGAACGCCGCGGGTGAAGCTAAACGTTCAGACGAAGGGCAGCTTCTCCGCTTCCCGGGGAAAGATCAAAACCCGCCAGCCTGCTACAAACCCGCCATCCCAGAGCCTCTTCTTTGACTGGTTAAGCTCAATAATTGATCCAATTAAGACGTTTAGGGCTTGATTGGAACAGAAAGCAGAAGAGGCCTGGGATAAGGCCCGGCCCTTTGACCCTGGGTCCTGAGCAGGGGCGCGCCGGTCAGGGTTTCTGCGCGGATGGATTGGGCTGGGGCGGGGGGCCGCGGAGGGCGGGGGTGATGGGTAGACCAGTTGATGGAGTGTTTGGCGTACGGTTGGGGATCTCGCCGAGTTGACGTTTATGGGTTCCGCCCCTGCAGGAGGTCACTGAGTGGGGGATGATGTAATGCAGCAGACCTGGGTCAAACGTGCAATTATTTTAGACTCAAATACTTTTCTACGCTCTGCTGAGCTTGTCTGGTGTATTTGAGCCTATGAAATACTCTCAAAACATAACATAATATCACAGATGCGTTAACCCAAACATATCCAGATTCTATTATACTTTATTGTTATTATCAGGTTTGGTCGGTTACTGACCTAAGTCTGTACTTAGGGATGGCAGAGCCCTGACGGGGGTCACAATGTGAAAGTCCTGCCCAGTATTTATTCCGCCAATGAACGGCAGAAGCTGATCTCACTCATTCGTTCTACCTCCTGGCTGAAGAATTGTGCTAATTATCAAAATCAGGATGGACCAAAATATAGGAGAGGACTTTTACTTTTACACCTCTGGTTACAGACACACTAAAACTCCCAATGCCCATGAAGAAGTGGTATTGACCACATATTGATTATATTAAATTATATGCAGAATGAACGCATGCTAAGAGACAAAAAAGCTTAAATTGTTAAAACTAACATATTGAATATTGACAATCCATCAATTACAAGTGCAATGACCAAAAACAAATCAGCGAGTTGAATTCTTGATCTGAATTCCCAACAGAAGAAACAGCATAAGCGTAAGTTACACTCGTAAGATGACGATACTAATGAGTTGTCCTAATAACTCAGGATATTTTTATTATTTATTATTGTTCTCCTCAGAGAAGATTTATTGTCAGAAATGTTCTTTATTGGTGTCCTGCGCACAGCTGTGCGAGCGTTCGGGGGAGAGCGGAGTGAATTCTTGCCGTGATTGATTTGAGGGGCCTGAGTTTAACCTGGGCCTGGCGGAGCGAGTGCGTTATCAGGGCTGTCGGATATTAGTATGTGTTTGGGGTGAAGGCGACCAGAGAAGGCTTGGGCTGGGGCTTGCTGGGGGTTCGGGGAGTAAATCTGTGCCCTGGCAACCCGTCCGCAATGGCTTCAGGGTTGCCCTTTCTGAGAAACCCTCTGTAGAGATGATGGTTGTCCTACGCATCTACAGGGCTGCCATTTCTGAGAAACCCTCTGTAGAGATGACGGTTGTCCTACGCATCTACAGGGCTGCCCTTTCTGAGAAACCCTCTGTAGAGATGATGGTTGTCCTACGCATCTGCAGGGTTATGGGGTTATAATTTCTGTGATTCTTCCACAGAGCTTCCACAGATCGCAGTTATGTAGCGAAACATTTTTTTATAACTCTTCCAGTAATTAGGCAATACAGGTAGTACGTAAGTATTCATTCTCTGGACTTGAATACAATGAACAGAGTGCAAACATCTGTGGCACTGAGAGAAAAACAAAATGGCCTTCCAGAATTGTACGGGTAATCATGATTTTGAATTCTTCTTCTCCTACTTCTTTGTGTTCTTCTTCATCATCTTGTTCTTCTTCATTGTCTTCCTCCTGTACATGTGAGATAAAGGACTGATTTGAGAACAGCCATCGTGTTTCACAAATCCTAACATGGACCAATCCTTAATCACCTCAGTTACCGTCTGTCTCTCTAAGGATATCCACACAGGCAGCTTTAAGTGGTCCCTAGGACCAGCCTCCAGCCTCCAACCGACCATGTCTCCACAATGCTTCTCCTGGTCATTCTAAAACAACCCTGTCATTTTAAATTTTATGTCTTATATTTTTATTTTTGTATTTGTTTTTCAGTTTATTATTTACATTTTATTTATGTTTTACTGCCCTGCAAATTACTCTATGAAAGATACTATAAAAATATAATTTAATACAATTCTTATTGTTGCATCAATAATGCTAATAGTATAATGCCAACTGCTGTTCTATATGTGGAACACTGTCAGTGTACGAATATAAAAGGAGGCTATAATTCTTCTGGAAAGGATTATATAAAGAGTGTTATTTAATGCCACTTTGTATTTCTGTTCAAAGGCATGGTGGCAAACAGTGATGAAACAGGTTATAGCTTTGAATGTACAGTAAGTATTTCACTGTGTGTGGTCATTAGACTCATATTAAATTGCTTCGGGATAATGTAATAGCTTTTCAAGCTATTTCTAATGTTGATAAAATGGATAACTCTAATTCCCAGTGCCACTCACATTAATATCGGCATCAATGGAAAGCAAAGGACATGTGGACTGAAACATAAAGCAGGGATTTGTAATACTGTATGTTGTACCAGGTGCCTGTAAAGGGCTGAGAAACATCTCCATTGTTCCTTTTTCCTTGTTCATATTAGTATTATTATTATTATTCTTTGTTTTATTTCAATCGTGTCAGTAATCCCCTTCAGGTTTGATGTCACAAATGATTGATTAGAATGTTCTTAACTGACCATTCTAATGCTGATACATTCTAATCATGACCGGTAAAAGAAAGAGTTCTAGAACTGCAGAATTAGAATTCTTGACTTGAGTTCTGGAACATTCCAAAAAGCCTGCTTTTCAAATGGTTAACCTGACTTAACACACCCCTGCCATGCAAACAGCCATAGCAGCAGCAGCACATCTATAGGTGAACACTGGGGCTGCTGGAATAGGAGGGGGGAAATCTCTGCCGAAATAACCGGAGCAGAGGAGGCACTCACAGAGCCGCGCTCCAGAAGCCTGCCGGGCCTGGAGCTTCTCGCCTGCAGAACGATAATGCTTTTGTCGAGCCGCATGACCCGCTTGGCACAAAGAGGAAAATTATGTCATTTGCAAATATGCTTTCATTCCATGATAGTTTATAATTGTGCAAATGAAAACAGATTATCTCTCAGCTCCTTCACACGGGCCGCAATCCCCACTTTAGAGGAAGGAGCGATAATTCGCCGAAAAACCCACAGTGTAACGCGTGTACCGACCTGGGGCCCGAGTTATTTTAAGAGGGGAAGTCAATCTTTGATCAGCCGGGCTGAAATGGCTCTGATAAGTGGGAGCTCCTGCTCTCGGCAGGGGAGACAGGCGGCCGCGTTTTATTGCTATTTCCTCCTCGCCCGGGTTTTCTCGGCT
>NC_083777.1:3132500-3300000 GCF_963514075.1 Conger conger
CTAACACAGAGAAGTGTCCACAGAGTGCTTCAGCCATCTTACAGTGCCCCCTTTGCTCCCGGCGGTATCGCACGGCGCATGCATAAGGTGAGATTATGTTATCACCCAAACCCCCTCAAAAATGTCTGTACGAGAGGCGTCCATGAAGAATTTAAAATTGCAAAAGAAATCACTTATATTGTCATTTGAAATGAAGCACATTCATATTATACCCACACATGTCTATATGCGCCGTCTGTCTTTTTCTAGTTCATGGTTAATTTTCTCATTTTACTTTGAAATTAAGTTCAAAATGTATAAAGGGAATTGATTAATTTCTGCAGATAAAATGTCATTTTCTCCCTGCTTTCATGGAAGGAGGGAACTCCATACAACCCGACTACAATGCTAAAGGAGACAACCAATTATGCGTCCGTGCAATTAAAAAAAACGAAAACAATAATGGATTTACGGGTCTATAACTGTTGTGACGTTCGTCTAAAGCAATTCCCGTCTGGCGGGCGGAATATCCGCGGATTCATGTGCTTGGTATCGTATTTCCATTTCTCCCTGTAATCGTTCCCCGGCAAGGGCCCCCGCTTTAAAATTCAGCACCTAGCGTACCTTTACATTTTCATATGGAAAAAGGGCCGGACTGGCAGAAACCAATTTACCAACAGAGCGACATCATCTGTTTGCCCGTTTATCTCTTACAGACCACCCCTCAGTCCGCTGTTGACAGGACATGATATTCCATTAATCTGCCTAATGAAAATTTAACCAGTGTTATAAACAAATAATTGGCTATTATCCTCTCAAAGATCCCGAATAAATTACTTCTGCGTTTTTCATGGCTTAAAAGGCAGCCCTCCTGATTGATGTGGGGAATAAAACGCAGGCTGCTGGGGGTTGGGAGCGTCGTGGTTAAGCCTGTGATTGACTTAATGAGCCTTTGGGGTGAGTAAATTGCTCCGTCATTAGCTTTGCCGGGCTGTCTGAAGATACGCCGGATCGGCAGCTCCGGCCCATCCTCTTGCTCTCTTCCGCCTCCAATTACATTTTCATTTAGAGCAAAGCTCTGAAGCCTGATAGACCGCGCTCTTTTCATTATGCTGGCCTCCTTTTGCTTTTTTATCTAAATGGTGTGAAATGTCTCTTCATTTAGAGCAATTAAAGTTGAAAAAGACTGCACTGTAATGAATTATCATACAAATTATTTACTTAATGCCACAATCTTCCCTCTCTCTCTCTCCCTCTCCCTCTCTTTCTCCACCTCTGCCTGGCAGTGCCGCCACCAGAGTCAGAACACTGTGGCGGAAGAGAGAGGGAGAGAGGGAAGGAGGGAAGGAGGGAAGGAGGCAAAGAAAAAGAGAGGACTTAGAAATAGAGAAGACTCCATAGAGACAGATAGAGAGAGAGGACTCTGTAGAGACAAAGAGAGAGAGAGGACTCAGTAGAGACAGAGAGAGAGAGAGAGAGATAGAGAGAGGACTCTGTAGAGAAAGATAGTGAGGACTCTGTAGAGACAGATAGAGAGAGAGAGGACTCTGTAGAGACAGATAAAGAGAGAGAGATAGAGAGAGAGGACTCCATAGAGACAGAGAGAGAGAGAGAGATAGAGAGAGGACTCCATAGAGACAGATAGAGAGAGAGGACTCTGTAGAGACAGATAGAGAGAGAGGACTCTGTAGAGACAGAGAGAGAGATAGAGAGAGAGGACTCTGTAGAGACAGATAGAGAGGACTCTGTAGAGACAGATAGAGAGAGAGATAGAGAGAGAGGACTCTGTAGAGACAGAGATAGATAGAGAGAGAGGACTCCATAGAGACAGATAGAGAGGACTCAGTAGAGACAGAGAGAGAGAGAGAGAGAGGACTCTGTAGAGACAGATAGAGAGGACTCTGTAGAGACAGAGAGAGAGAGAGAGAGAGGACTCCATAGAGACAGATAGAGAGGACTCAGTAGAGACAGAGAGAGAGAGAGGACTCTGTAGAGACAGATAGAGAGGACTCTGTAGAGACAGATAGAGAGGACTTTGTAGAGATAGATAGAGAGAGGATTCTGTCACTCACAGAGGAAGGGTTGCAGCTGCACCTGGATCTGCTGGAGCAATACTTCCAGAACTGGCCGTGGCAGAAATTTCAGCAAAAAACAAAATTGTCATCTTCTAGAAGGAAACCAAACGCTGTTCCCTCCTGACATGAAAGTTGAGGTCGAAACAGAGATGCATTTACTTCTTCAATGTGGAAACATTTTAAGAAATCTGACAAATATATTTGATGAAGAAAATTCCAAACTTCTCCCAATTACCACCATCCATAAAATGCCCTGTCCCAATACATACAGCAGCCATTACAGCCTGAGAGACAATCTACACACACATCCTGATCTATCCCACTCCACACTGAATGCTTCTGCAAGATCTTTTAAATGTTCTTTTTGTTTTTTTAAATTAATGTTCAGTGTCACACATTAATTGGTACACACACACACACACACACACACACACTGTTCTGTTCACAGGTTTATTCAATGTCCATTGCATTTATTTTTGTTTATTTATTTATTTTTATATTTTTTCACATCCTTTGGCAGTATGTATCCGTATCATGCCAATAAAGCTCTTTTGATTTGAGAGTGAGAGTGAGAGAGAGAGAGAGAGAGAGAGAGAGAGAGAGAGAGAGAGAGAGAGAGAGAGATAGATACTTTTTTTGTTTTTACTTTTAGGTCTTCTTTATATCAGAACATATAGAGAGACCTATGTGCTAATATATACTCATGCTTACAGATGTGAGAGAGTATATACTCATGCTTACAGATGTGAGAGAGTATATACTCATGCTTACAGATGTGAGAGAGAGCCACTGTAGAGACAAAGAGGACAGTAATGATGGTCAGACAGACAGAAGGAGAGAAGGATGAATTCTGAATTCTAACTCTCCAGGAAAACAGGCCTTTCTGGGAAGCTGAAGGTCCCCTGTCTAATGAAAAGCTTACGCGTATGAATTAATTCATCTAAGCCTTTATTGGAAGAGCCATATTCTGCATGAGATCGTACACGGAAGATGACTTTTTTTTCCCCCTTTCGAAATGCATAGATTTATACTACCTCCCCATGAACAGAATAAACCCCATAAACCATCTCTGTCCTTCTCTCAGTCTTACACATCACTCTTTTAGTAGGTCATCTTGTGCAGTAATGCGTACAGCATTTGCCTGTTTCTTCACTGTGTTAAGAACATCTCCTTTATATCAGGATCTTGATTGGCAGGTTTATGTTGTGTAAGGAGCTGCTCGAAATGTTTGAAGAGGATTGCTCTTTTTTCTAGGCATTTACCTATAGGTTTTGGTGAATTTTGTTTGAAAAACAATAAAGATTCCTCCTGTAAAATCCAGCTATGCCAACTTCACCATCTTGAAAATTGAGCTGGTCAAGCTGGTCATAAGTTGGTCAAGCTGTTAATTATTATTATTACTATTATGTTTTTGTTTTTTTAACTGTCCGTTAGCCAGTATTACAAACTCGTTTGGGAAGAAAAAATTGATGATTTCAGCTCAGCCATAACCAAAGAAGGCTGGTACCTTTCAGATGAAGGCATAGAGATTTGAGATTATGAGTTGGTCAACCACCATAGCTAAGCTGGTCGTAAACTGGTCTAGCTGGGTATGAGCTGGTCAACCAGCATGGCCAAGTCGGTCTTAAAGCTGCTCATAAAGCTGGTCTAGCTGGGTATGAGCTGGTTAAGCAGCTAGTGCTGGTAGCTTGTTTCAACCAGAAAGGAGCAAGAATGTTCTCCAGGTAGGCATACATGCTTCTATTGTTACAGGAAATGGGACTGTTATTTTTGTAGCTAATTAGTAGTGAGTGTGGTCCCACTGAGAATTGTACATTTTTTTCAATGCAGTTGAGGTGCAAGTTATTTTCTGTGAAGCTATGTGAAGCATTAGCGCTAATGCATACTCTGTTTCACACTCTGAAATTACATGAATTCTCATACATGGGAATGTAGCTGGTGATGCATGCTGTTTCCTCTCACTTCCTATCAGGTACTGTGGCACATTATCAGGTCATTAGTACAAATGTGCAAAGCAGGCTTATGTAACTAATTGTTGGTACATGCAATCCATTTCAATGCTCTAGTTAGAGTTATTAAATGAACAGGATCATATACATACATAGAGTGCCACAAAAAAGTATTTGCCCCCTTCCTGATTTCCTCTATTGTTGCATATTCTTCACACTGTATCATTTCAGATCTTTTGACAAAATGTAATACTCGACAGGGAACCCGACTAAACACAAAATTCATTTGTACAAATTATTAAATTGATTGAATGAAAAACGTTATCAAACATCCATGTCACCCTTGTGAAAAGGTAACTGTCCCCTTCAATTTAATAACTGGTTTTCACCACTGTGGCAAGGGAGGGGTTTGCGGGAAGGAAGCAGGACCGAGGACCGGTTCAGGAGGCGCACACACCTGGACTACGCTGTGAATCAGTCCAGGCTTTAGAATGTGGGTTTCTTTCCACGGTAGGTGGCTGAGGCCGGGGAACTGTCGCTGTACGAGAGAGCTGTTCGTGGTGACCAAGCTGAAAGCGAAGCTAAAAAGCTACCATTCAGGTTTTGGTTTACTTTGCCTTTATTATTTCAGTTTGTTTTTTTACCTGGGTCCCATGAATGTGAAGGGATGAGACACTTTGTTAGTTTATATAGCATGCTCTCTCTCTCTCTCTCTCTCTCTCTCTCTTTTCATGTCTCCCTGTGTACTGCTCTTCTTCCTCCCCGGGGTGTGTGACAACCACCTTTAGCAGCAATAATTGCAACCAAACACTTCCTTTATTTTGATATCAGTCTCACTTTATTCCAGTCAAGTCAGGACTTTAACAAGATCACAACAAAACTTTCATTTTGATTCTTGTCAGTCAATTATATGTGGACTTGCTTTTGTGTTTTGGATGATTGTATTGTTACATAACCAATTAAGGCTTCAGCTTCAGATGCCAGAAGACCAGACATGCTCCTTAAGAATTGTATGGTACATAGCAGAATTTGTGGTTCCTTCAATAATGGCAAGTTGTCCAGTGAAATACCTGCTGCTAAGGACAGGTTTGGGAAGCAGTGCATTAGAGCAATGCCTTAACACATGGCAGGCCCTATACAATGTCCTTTTGTTGAATTTGTTTGAATTATTGTTCAACTCATTTGAATTCTTTAAAACCTTCCCCAGTGATGGTGTATGACTATTTAGGTTTTTTTTTGCATGTACTGCCATGCACAGTGAAACAGGGATATTCTAGTTGGAATTCAAATCAAATTCTGCAAAACAACAGCAAAAAATAAAAAAGTTAGCCAATTCATTTATCATGCATAACCTGATATTAATTGAATAGCATTTCCATTGAAAATGTTTCTGATGTAATTTAATAGGTTGAAATCTCTATTTAGGCAGACTGCACTATAATTTGGTCTCTATTATAATAAGGAGGATAGTTTTAACTTCAAGTGCACTTATGCAATTTAGAAAATCCATTTAAAATTATTGAAATGTATTCCCTTTCTATTTTTGTGCATTTCAAACCCATTCGCCTTGTGGCTCAAGAACAAATAATTCTACTATGTGTGCAAACCCACTGAATTTTTAAGAATATCATTATACATTCTGTATAAAATAAGTTGATGTTCAGTGGTGTCCAAGAATGCTGTGTTAGGCAGGTGTTCAAAGAAAGTTGCACATACTGTTTTAGGTTGATAAGGTTTGTGTCAGGGAAGTGTTGGGTTGGCACACAATGTGTCAGGATGGTGATGAGTTGCACACAGTGTGTTAGGGTTGGTGTTGAGTTAGCACACAGTGTGTTAGGTTTGGTGTTAAGTTAGTACACAGTGTGTTAGCATTGGTGTTGAGTTAGCACACAGTGTGTTAAGGTTAGTGTTGAGTTGGCACACCGTGTGTTAGGGTTGGTGTTGAGTTAGCACACAGTGTGTTAGCATTGGTGGTAAGTTTGCACACAGTGTGTTAGCATTGGTGTTAAGTTAGCACACAGTGTGTTAGCGTTGGTGTTGAGTTAGCACACAGTATGTCAGGGTTGGCGTTGAGTCGGCACACAGAGTATCAGGCTGGTGTTATGTTGGCACACAGTGTGTCAGGGTAGTGTTCAAGGGGGACACAGTGTGTTAGCGTTGGTGTTGAGTTGGCACACAGTGTGTCAGGCCGGTAGTGTCATGTTAGGTTGGTAGAACTGAGGTGGCTTGTCACCATGGAAACTGGCAGCCACAGTCATTCGGCCTGCCTGACTGTGAACAGCAATATCTGGCCTTTGGACAGGGATGGGCAGCATTTCAAATGATTGATTTGTTAATTGATAACTAATATTATTGTTAACTGATAACTGATAATTGATAACTCCTTTTAGTTCAATTTGGAAACAGAAGCAAAATAAGCTTAATGGAGCACTGTCACATTTCTTTCAGTTGAGATCATTTGAATTAAATGCTTAAATTATGTGTGTAGGCCTTTTTAAAATCGCCGTTCGTGTGGCCATTCCCTGAATATGGGACAAAACTTCTAATATAATATCACTGAACCCACCTTTTTGTCTCACCTGTTCTCACCCTGTCAGATTCTGCAGAGTTTGTGTTCAGATCATGCGGATAGTTCAACTCAAGTTAATAGGGCATTGAGGTGCAGAGACAGGGGAAAAGGAGAGGAATATGTCATCCAAATACCTGCAAGAAATTCCATCATCTTTAGGCGCAATGACCAAACTGCTATCACAACTTTACATATAGGTGCAAGAGATGGCGTGTGTGTGTGTGTGTGTGTAAACATGTAAGTGTGTTGTGTACAGTATGTGTGTACAAATGTGCATGTATTGAGTATGTGTGTACAAATGTGCATGTATTGAGTATGTGTGTACAAATGTATGTGTGTTGAATATGTGTGTAAAAATGTATGTGTTGAGTACGTGTATAACAATGTATGTGTGTTGACTATCTGTGTAACAATGTACGTGTGGTGTGTATGTGTGTAAAAATGCATGTGTGTCAAGCATGTGTGAGTTTGAATGTAGTTTAGCTGGTGGCTCAGTCGTAGCAGGAGCATCGACAGAGACTCTGTGTAAACCTGCTTTATTACGCTACCCCCTCCCACCTCTACACAATGGATTTGTTTCTTAAACATTAATAACTAAGCTCACCTACAAAATCAATTTGAAAGTATGCACACACTCTTGAAAGGAAAAAGGGAATAACTATTAATTAAAAGTGGAACAGGTTCTTATTTTAGTGGAAAGTGTAAAAAATTGTGCGTCTTTGTTAGGGGAAGCCCTGGAGCATAGCTTTCATTACCCTACATGCATGGCAAAAGCAATTCATCAACTATCATTTTCTTTCAATGGAAAAAAGGGATCAACTTCAGCATGCTATTTATGGAGATTTACGCAACTCCGGCAAATGTTAATGTGATTAACATTTATCTACAACATGTTAAAATGGCCTTCCCGCCTGTGTTTGGCTCGTGATTAAAATACCACGAAATGGGGGATGGGGGGGGGGGGGGGGGGGGGTATGCAAGGGGAGAAAACAAACGAATAAATAAATGAATAAATAAATAAATGAATAAATATTGTATTTGGACAGTGGCACATTTTCTGTTGTTTTGGCTCTGTACTCCAAGCACATGGGATTTGACATGAGACAACTTGAGGTGCACGCTGTCAGCTTTATTTTTTGGACATTTACATCCATGTTGGGTGAACTGCGTACGAATTATAGCAGCAGCGGTTTGTCCCAAATATAATGACACGGTTACTTGTGAACATCAACAGAGCTCAAAAACAACGTTTCAATCAATAATTATTTCTTCTACTGCAGGATCTCACAAACTACGTCCACACAAGCATAAGTTTCCACTGAAGCACAGCAGGATTCTGGAGAAAAGTGTCCATGTCTTCAACAACATTGTGAGCTAAATTAGTTCCTATATCGTCTTGGTACAAGTTTTCGAACTAAAGTTCACAGCTGGCTTGCACATACACTTCGAAATGCAAGCTAAGCACAGTAGAATAAATAGTTCTCGGTTTAAATGTGTATTTTTGTGCTCTGTTTAAGTTACTGTAGCATTACATTTTGAGACGCTGCTGTTCTTTTTTTTTAATGTTAAATTTTGGTGTACTGATTACCAGAAAATAAGTTTCTATATATAGGTCCATAATATCACGGTGAACTGCATCTAAGAAAGTTGTCAAGTCTAGGAAATTCATCACATCTCAGTGAAACTATCTGAATGGATAGACAGTACTCTGGGAAAGTGGAAACATATGTAATAATATTTCATCAGTACATCAGCAGAGATGATACTACAGGAACTGTACATCAGCAGAGAGATGAATTTACATAATAATAATAATAATAATAATAATAATAATAATAATATATACATATACATATATATATATATATAACATTGATATGCCCCAAACATAGTGCCCTGTAATGGCAGGGGCTGGAGGGGAGGGGGGGGGGTCTAAGTATGAAAAGTGTTGTAATATATACATGGTAAAAACCAAAGTGTGAACATGTCTTTAACAAGAAACAAATGTACAATGTAACTACATGTTTATAAATAAAAAAAATTGTGGAGTACAAAGCCACATCAAGAACGTCTTTGTCCGAAGCATTATGGCACTCACTGCAATAAATATATATGGTGTAATTTCAGATCTTTTTCGCAGTGGACACACAATGACACAGATGTATGATTTATGGAGAATTCACTGTCACATTAGAAGGGATTCCCCCCCCCCCCCCCCTCCCCCTGCTCCAAATATCTTTTTTCCTATGTGCCTGTCCCTGGATGAGCCACAGCATTGTCCCTCTGGAGTGTCTGTGGAAATGTGAACTATTCCATGGATTAGCGGAGCAGAGATTTAGTGCATCCTTGTGGAGTATTGTTGAAATCTATTTTGGGATGCGTGCCTGCCGAGCCCTAAGCCTGGTAATATATGCCTGCTACAGTTTAAGAGAGGGGGTTCCGGGACCTTCTTTATGCCCGGATCACACGGAGTCATTCAATACCAAAATATCGCTCGGGCTGATGTTGTACCTAATGTTTTCACAAAGGCCTGTCATTCCGGCTTTTTCCTTCGCCCCCTCAGTTCCCCGGCCTGTTTAAATATTTGCTGTCCCGAAGCCGCTCCTGATAGCTTCCAGATAAGGGAGTCCGTATAGATATGCCATAAAGCTTACGTTTAAGCGGCTTGGCTAAAGGTTCTACGAGGCCAGCGGAGCAGCCGATAGAAAAGGCTTGAGCGTTTCCATTAGCGCCTACAGAGCAGACCCCGCTAATGCCGCCCATTTAAAACCGCTGTGCGTGCATTTCATGGGATAAATCAGGGAAGTCACTAAGTGGTCACTTAGTTATATGTTCTGACATATTAAATTACATAAAGCATATAGTATGCAGGCATATACTATAAACAGAGATTTTATTTTAATTACATTTTTTGGATGTGTTATTTTTTATTGTTTTTGCTTTGGCTGCAATTCAAAACATATCCTTGCTTTTGTTTACCGACTAAATTTCACTGGATTGCCTCTGAGTGCATTTAATCTCTCTCTCACTCTGTGTGTGTGTGTGTGTGTGTGTGTGTGTGTGTGTGTACTTCTCTTCTGTTCGCAGTCCATGGCTAAATCTGGAAAAGCCATTCAGAGGAACGAGCCCGGAAGCTAAAAATCTGTGAAATCATGAATCATCCCCTTCCCCCCAACTACAATTCCCATCAGGCCTTGGGGGAGGTGAGGACGTGTTCTGCAGAAAGGTATTGCAGGCTGACGGACAGGGGCACGCGTGTGACAGGGACCAGGGGGCACGCAGGAGAAGGGGGAAACGAGCTGGACAAAAGGAGACACAGGCTTTGCACGGACGACACGATAAAGCCGACAGCATTAACTGTGGTGTGAGAGACAGGGCAACACTTCAAACGCGATTTCCTCACCATGACAGGCTGTTCTGCCGTTCACTAAAACCCCTTCAGTTCAGAGTAGGTTTTACCAAGTGGTTTTAGCTTATACTTATCAACGTATTTTTTATGGGGGCCTTCACTATTTTTACTACAGGCTATTATATTTAATGCAGACTTCTTCTTCTTCTTCTTTTTTTTTTAAAGGTTAACCTTGTAATGTGTGTGGTTTTCCATTTACAAGTAGTTATTAACATGTATCCTGGCACCTGACAAAAGTTTATATGTGGAGATTATTTGTTTGCATTCATTAAATTTTTATGCCTTTTGTTTTGATAAAACTGGGCACATTACCTAAACAATGCTGAAATTGTATAAAATTAATCTTCTATAAGATATGTATCCCAATATATGGATTATTTTTGAGTATGAAGTACATATTTTGGCATGCACACACACACACACACTCAATTCGACGCACATTAAACAACGCAAAATGCGGCCAGCTAAACCGCTGACATGTCATGCTAACACGATACGGTGCTGCTTGTAACTCTGTTTGGCTAATCTTGAAGCAATTATCTGGCTGAAATCTTTAACTAACAGCTCCCCTTGTGTACCCCCAGGGAGGCAGCTGTAATGAGCCCCAGCAGGGCTCTGCCCCATACCAGAGCTCTTCATTAGACACAGCCTATCACCCGCCCTGCATCCGCCCTGCCTGCCCTGCATCCGCCCTGCCTGCCCTGTGTCTGCCCTGCCTGCTCAGGACAGCTAGACCAGCTAGACCAACTCATTCTGGTAGACCAGCTCATACCCAGCTAGACCAGCTTATTACCAGCTTTACCAGCTCAAATTTCAAGCTGGCAGAGCTTGATCTTACAGAAGGAATCTCTTCCTCGCTATTTGGAGCATGGCACGACACTGAATAACAAACAGTGACTCCAAACAGATGGTCAGCTAACAAACCGTCAGGTGCTATCTTTGCTACTTCACCCAGTGCAGTATAAGCCATGAGCTACAGCAGAATGGTCTTCTGCAACTACCAAAGATGCTCAACATTTAGGACATTACGTTTGGTGGTGCTGTGGGGCGAATGAGGTCTTCAGAGCTGCCCCAGAATCAGAATTTTCCTGTTCTAGCTCCTGGTGACTGGCAGGCTTTACTATTAGTATTCTAATAGTTTGATTTACTGTATGGAACATCAGTAATGGTACTCATGGTATTTTTGTGATTGCAAAAATATTTTTTTAAAGTAAAGATTTGAAATCCATTTATTTCGTCATTAGATGCATTAACTGTTTACGATCGATATCCACTCATTTAATCAAACTGTGTACTATGTAATATGCACAGTCTATGCTTTTAATCTGTTTTTCAGACACAGTTTTGATACAAAAGATACTTATAAAATGATTTAAAATGTACAGTCTTATGTCATAATTAAATTGATTAATTATATTTCATTGTATGCTACCAATCAAATATACATTAAAAAGACATACTTGCCCTATGAAATTTAGTCTAAGCAGGAAAGTGTTTTATGGCTGTCATATTGACAAGAATTCTCTCCAATCATTATGCTGTATTTCCCAAAGCAGAATTGGTCTAAATAAACCCATTCTGTCCATAGAGAAAGGATGCCATCAATCACTGTAAGTAAAAAAAGAAAGAAAAATCAGTCTGTTCTAATCCTCTCGCCAACAAATCTCAGTGTAATGAACGAGTACTTAATTTACAGTTTCTTCGGGATTAAAATAACAATTATGAAATGCTCATAAAGATTATGTAAAAAGCAGAGGTCAAGGAGAATTGTCTTTGACTTTCCTCAGGGGAAGTTAATTAGCCGAGTTGAGTCTTTCTGAGTGTATCTCCATCAACACCGTCTTTCCTCCCCACAGGGGGTGTGACCAGCTGCTGGGACAGGGTCTGTTACTGGCGGACAACCCCCCCAACACACACACACACACACACACACACACACCCTACTCCCCAGCTCCACTGGCTGTTCTACAACAGGTAAAAAAAACACCTCTTTATGAAGAATAGTTTATTAAACCCGCATTCTGATAAGGAATGCTAATCAAACCTAGTTGTGCCTGGAATACCTTGGTTATAAATGAAACAACAGGCTTCAATATACCGTATCTTTTACCAT
Source organism: Conger conger (assembly GCF_963514075.1). Classification (NCBI taxonomy): domain Eukaryota; kingdom Metazoa; phylum Chordata; class Actinopteri; order Anguilliformes; family Congridae; genus Conger; species Conger conger. The sequence goes on from NC_083777.1 coordinate 3,144,595, forward strand.
TTAATTATGGAAATGACAAGCACGCCTTCTCTGCCAGATTGTTTATAGCCGCTATCTTATTTTTTGTGAAAGCTGTATCTCTTCATCAATGTGTACCATAATGAGAAGAAATCCTATGAACTCTTAATTGTGAAAGAGGATCCACAATTCAGTTCTGAAGGCGACATTTATTCAACACCATATCACTCCTCCCAGCTTTACAGGGTAAACTAACCATTTCATCTCACACTTCATATCAGTTGCTCAATATCAGTTAGACATGTATATTTTTTCTCATTTTTGTATTATATCCTCCTCTGTCAGCTTTTGTTTTGTTTTGTTTTTTATGGAACTCTTTTGGAATCAAATCCTTTTTTTGCGCTTTACTGAGCTTGTCTGGTGTACTGGAATCCATGAAAAATTCTCCAAAAGTGCAAACCCCACCTGCTGGGCCTCTTGGTTGGTTCAATTGCGCCAGGCAAGATCAACCAAAACACAGAAAAATATAATTACGTATTTGACCCAGCTCTGGGTACCACACTCAGCCCATCGGCTGATGAACACGGAATTAATACGACATTCATTTTCCCACTTTTCAAAACAAGTTTATTGAGGGTTGACAGGTTTTTCAAAAATGAGATTGGCTCATGTTGGTTAACTGTTTGCAAACGCCAATGCTTTGAGATATCTCTGCACAATCAAGTCATGCTATCTTTGTGCTGTCTGAATATTTAATCGTGTCCCATTACTGTTAAACAGATGCTAATGAACAAATTACTTCAGTAATGGGCCTCCATGTCTCCATGAATATGAGTCTTATCAGGACCACGAGTTACAACAGCTTATCTATTTAAAAAAGAAAAAAGAAAACAAGCTAGAGAGTCCTAACAAGTGATTGCTGATCCAGACACAACCATAATTGAAGGATAAAACACTCAAAAAACTAGCTCAGGCAGGTGTGGTCTCTCGGTGTCATGTAAGTTATGATATTAATCATATCTCCCAACACTCTGTTACAGTTGCATTTGCGTGTAATTAAAAGGAGAGAGCACTGTTTGGTGGAGAGCATTCCGTTCAACCAATACTATCACTCATTTTCCCATATCTTTTTTATTAAACAAAATAAACAAAATAAATCATAGCTGAAATTGATAAACAAACTATATAAATTGTCTGGACATTTGTGCCCATTATTTTTGCTATAAAAAGTTGCAAAGAAGGTTTATAAACATGTTTTGGCCGGTATTTTGTTTAAAGGAGTAACGTTTGTACTTTGTATTTTTGAATGGGTGTTCGAGAGTGGTTGTTTGCTTTGTAACTTGGGAGCTAGCAGCAATATGCTGTGCTAATTTGAGGATCCTGCCTTCCTGGAGTGAACGAGAGGTCGGACTGTATGCGTCTCGCTCTAAATAATATACTTACGTGCAGAAGGTCATGTCAATTCAGGTGTGAGGGATCAGGGGATATCTTTGGGGTTTGAAGCTTCAAACCTTCAAAGGAAACAAAGTCTGCAAAATATTTATTCACCAAAACAAATAAATACATAAATAGTAGCAAACCTCTACTGGATCGCTTAACACATTTTCTGTCCAGATATTAAACATTTTTTTAAAAGTTGAATATGTTAATTTGTCATTTTAACAACATTGAACATTTTTTTCCTATGTTAATTGTTATGGTAAATTATTTGAGGGTACTTTATGCTTCTTGAATTCTTTGTTTATATTTGGAAAAAATGCCTTCACCCTTGTAAAAATGAAAAAGCACACAGATTTCAATCAATTAGTCAGCGATTATTATTATTGCTGTTATTGTAACTAGTCCTACTATCCTAGCTGTTGTCATAACCCTAAAGCTACCTCTCATTGCTAAGCCCTGCCCTTACCCTAACCCTAACCTTTACTCTTTTAATCAACATCATATCACCAGGAAATGGGACAGATATTCACATGTTATTTCTGCATGTTCAGTGAGAATTCATTCTCAATCTGCAAATATTATGTTGAGCGTTCTTTTTTTAAATCTCCGCCGCCCTAGGCATACGTTTTGAAACGTATAATAAACTACTCTCTGTTACTGTCTCTCTCCCTCTCTCTCCCTCTCTCTCTGTCTTTCCCCCTCTTTCTCCCTCTGTCTCTGTCGCTTTCTCTCCCCCTCTTTCTCCCTCTCTCTCTCCCTCTCTCTCCCTCTCTCTCTGTCTCTCTCTCCCCCTCTCCCTCTCTTTCTGTCTCTCCCTCCCTCTCTCTCTCTCTCTCTCTCTCTCTCTCTCTCTTTCTCTCTCTCTCCCTCGCCTTTGTTGTGGTAGATTTGAACGCTATAAGCACTGAATTAGTTCTCCTCAGCATGAGGCTAAAACTTCATTAAGTCCTTTACATGCAGTAAATTAGCCATACAATGGGCTGCCCCAGTATTAGTTCCTTACCGCCATGTTATTGTTAGCGTCTGACCCGTGTACTAGCCTAGCGAACTACACCCTGGCCCAGTCCAGCCTTGAAAACTCATCCGCATCTTCTCCACCGTCTCGCTCATGGCACAGACACCACACACAAGCAAAGCAGAGGGCAAAACAGCCTTTTATTCTTACCACAACTAAACAAGGACCTCAGACAAAGGGAGGAGAAAATACCCTTTTAATCCAGAACATTCCACCCGTCTGTATTTTTACAGGAGCACTGTCGGTCAGTCAGGGAAACAAAACTTGGATTTCTGCAGAGATACGAAAGCATTTTCTGTGCGAAACTCGAGCTAAAGCTTGCTTACATACCTGATAGCGCTAGCTGCCATGGCTCATGGAAGTACTCTCACTGCTCTGACTGGTTCTGATCCAGCACCCGGCTGCAACCTCGCGGCACCAAGCAGACCACAAATTTAGGAATAATCTCATTAAGAGAACTCCAAATGCCTGAGAGAGAGAGAGAGAGAGAGAGAGAGAGAGAGAGAGAGAGTTTAGAGTTTTAACACATCTTTATTGTAACACTACAAAAAAACAGCACAAGGCACAGAAAACCATCAAATCACAAGCAAAGAAAAAAGAGAGAAAGCGAGAGAGATGGAGAGAGAGACAGAGGCAGAGAGAGAAAGAGAGAGAGAGTATCGCACTTGCCAAACAGGTAGCTCAGAGAGGCAGGTGTAGCATTACATAATTAGCCGCTAAACAGTGAAAAGGGGATTATTGCAAATTGAGCTCTGCTAGCCTTCAGAAGCAGCGGCCCTGCGGCTGTCTCTAAGCACTCTGTGTGCCGGGGCCCCCGGGGCTGGGGCCTGGCAGACGCAGGGACTGATAAACTGTCACCTGTGAGTGCAAGGGCACTCTCACTGACCTGGGATCAGTTACTGCGCCCAGTCCCGGTTTAGCAGCGCTTTCATGTTGTCTGCAGTCTATTGTCCTGCAAAAATAGAGAAGTGAGCAGTACACAAAAAAGAAATGCCCAGACATCTAACGAAAATGATACACTGTTCAGACGCCATTTTGGAAGGCAAACACTGCGCTGTGCTGCAGAGTATCACTTGGCTCATACACTTTTCTATCCTGCCTTTGCTCATTTCAATGCTGTAATGTAATGTAAGGAGGTTTTCAGGGGGAATGCTTTCAGTATGTAAAATCTGTCTGCGTAAATAGACCTTACCTCGTAGGATGTTACAAACCAGCAGAACATTTACTAGAAATTTAACAATTTAAATTGAGCTCCAGATAAAGTTCCAGTCTGGTCTAATACTCTTTCTGCCCATCCGACCTGGGTTTCTGTGCTCAATTGCTCTTGCCTATTGAGCCAACCAAGAAGACCGGGTTTGCCATTTTTGAGAGTATTTCATAGGTTCCGAAGCGCCAGACAAGAGTAAAGTGTTTTAATCCAAAACAGTAATGTATTTGACCCAGGTCTGCTGTGCACACCTTGTGTTTGAGATAGGACAGAGCAGCTCACAGCCTACACTTCTGCACTCCTGTTTCTAACCTACATGCCCTGTTCCAGAAACTGCTCAACTAGGTTTTGAAACAGCTGGTAATTTCACGCCGGTCATTGCTGGTACTCCCGCACACACAGAAGGAACCGGAGTGCCGGGGTTTCCGAGGAAGAGGATAAGGAAGAGGGGGAGTGGAGCGATAAGAAGCAGGGGGAGAGAGGGGATCTGAAGGGCTCTCTAGCTCCCTGGCAGGCCGCTCTGGTACAGTACGGGCCCTCCGCGCGACACGCTACCTGCACAGGGACAGCGATCGCCCGCCCCGCGTCTCTGTGTCTAAGAGGGACTCGTACCATTATCGATGGAATTTAAGACTCGCTAAAAGCCTTCTGCAGGGAGGTAGCCCTGTGCGGTCAGAGGAGGGGCCTCCCCCCGTATCCCAGCATGCTAATTACTGTACGCCATGCGGCGCTCCGGAGGCCTGTATAACCAACGAGCCGGGAGCCTTTGAACAGGCTGACCACAGGGCCTGGCGGGCAGGGTCCCAGGCTGCCGTGCGGCTGTAATAACAGGGCCGGGCCAGCCCTGCCCCCAGAGCTCATTAAAGAAGGGAAAACAGGACTCAAACGCAAGACACGGTCACAACACTGCTCATGTTCCCGAGGCTCCTCGAAGAGCTCTGCGTTTCAGACACGGGATCCTGGTGATTCAAAATGGCCAGCTGCCAGCTGTTTCAAAACATAGCTTGAGCTGGTTAAACCATGTTGCGTATGGAGCAGGTCTCAACTGGTTAACCAGCTACCAGCTGTTTCAAAACTTTTTTTTCAGCAGTGGAAGACTGCACTTTTCTGTGTCCCGGTGTCTCGCACTAGCCCGAATGTAAGATGAATGCTTTCTCCACACAAAACAATATGTGCAGACCTGGGTCAATTGCGTTATATTTTCTGTGCTTTACTGAGCTTGTCTAGTGTATTGGAACCTAAAATTGTCTGGTGTATCGGAACCTCACCTATATGTAGCTATATCATGCTAATTTGATAGATCCTGGATTGTACTGGAAAACAGAAAAACAGGGATAGAAGCTTAAAAGCTAACACATGCACAAACCCAAAAACTGTTTTAAAAAGCGCTATCTTCATACGCAGTGTGACTTGGGAATGAGATTTGCCGATTCTCACCAGCATTTTAAACACCCAGATAAACGTATAACAAAACAATAAAATTCACCCTTTGCTCTTACAGTTTACAGGCAAAAATACCGAACAGAAATGAGAAATAAATTCTTATGAGGCCAAAAAACAGAGAAAGCTTTTCGGCCGAACTGAACTCAGGTGGCTTTAATTTCAGTCTTCTCAGGGACTCCACTGAAATGACAGTGACAGTCGATTATCTCTCTGATTGCTATATCACTGTGACAGGTGAATCTGTGAAATGTTAACTTTGTTAAATTCTTCACAAAATCAACGTGTTGGCATGCTAGTAGTAACGTGGTGCTTGCCTAAACCAAGCACTCGTCTTCCTGGATGTTGCCTGAGGTAGTCTGTGGCGCTGACAAACTACAGAACAATGGACCCACTGTCCTCGTAAAAGTAATTGAAGAATTAATTTCCCATGTCCTTGCCGTATTCATTGTACATGAATGAGGCCTCTTTAGCACCTCAATATTTAATCTAATTTTGAACATCATTGTTTGCTTTCTGTTACTTTCATACAAACTAGCTGACCCTGACAACGACACACAGGACTGTCACAAATGTGAGAGGAGGCAAGGCTGTATTTGCTTGTGGATTCATTGCAACATTCGAATTCCGCGGAATTCCTGTGGAGTTCCCGTCGGAATTCTGTGGCCACGTATTCAGTACATGCCTACCTGTGGAGTGTCACCCCAGACAAGAGCTTGTACCTTAGTAGGAACTTTTGTGAGTACAAACAGCAAGCCGACTGCAGCTGAACGCCCTGCTGCCATTTTGAAACCCAACACAGAGAATGTGGATGTTATCACATTCAAACATGTTTTTTTAAACAGAGAGAGACACTACAAGTCCTCATGTTAATTAAATGCTTGTTTTTGAAGTCATAGTGTTTGAATTTTGTTATTTGATGCAGTGTCTTGCCAATAATGACACTACACCCCGCCAAAACAGTTTGAACACAATTACAAACACGGATCCCACGAAGAACATGGCGACGTTTCAAATCGTTAAAAAGGGCCCATAATGCAATAATAGGCCTACGCAAAGTGAGGTTTTACTATGTAACCCAGAAACATAAATCTTTTCATGTCAATGAAAATAGAATGAAATATCAGCCCTCCTCTAAGAGATTTTTTTTATTTGTCTGACATCTGGTGTGATTTTTTGAGAGCTATTTTTTAAAATCTCCTTTAAATGCTAACTGGAGAAAAATAATCCAAATGGCTTCAGAGAGAGGATTTTTTTGGGGACAGACAGAAGATCTGAAAGAGTTTTAATTAAAATGTTTGAGGTAATACAGGGAACACAATGGGACATCGGTAATTTGTTTTCAGTCTGTCACATTTATAGCAATCTTACATTTTTAGACACACTGGGTTTACTGCTATTCCCCACAGCTGCCATTTATAGAAAAGCTGCAAAATACACTTGTACATTTTATTACAATGATATATTTCATGTTTTATGTTTCCTGTATATCCATGGAACTGTACAAGTAACTCCTAAAGTTGACACCAGCTAAACCAGCTTGAATAACCAACTAGTCAGCTAAGTATCCTACGGGTCACTTCACTGGCTAGTTTACAAAGTATCTCTGCTAATAACATAAAGATAGAACATCTTAAAATATTTATATGTAACAACAGTGTATATATTAGACACAGGGACGTGTTTTTTAACATCAAGGTAAAGCACCTTCAGTGTGTGTGAGTTCATGTCCAATAGCACTATTCATATAGTTTGCCATTATAAACTCTCCTCTGGCACCATTGCATCACAATGGTGGGCTAGAAATATCTGTAACCCCACAGCCAAAACCGCAACCTGAAAGTACAGTGCAAGCTTGTCATATTAACCTTGCAAAATAAAAAAAATAAAATACACAGCTAAAATATCTTGAAGTCATAAACAAGGTCTTTGATCTGTCTCCACATAAAGGCCAGAGTTTTGCCCCATTCTGGAGGGAAATCACACATTCTCTGTGAACTTCTTCCAATGACATCATCAATGTGTCTTTAAACTGTTGTTAAGCAACCAATAACTTATGCTCCAACTTTGGAGTTTTTAAACTGCCATACTCCTCCTAATGAAATGGTTATGCGTTTCAACATGATTTCTGAAGACTTAGACAAATGAATTGACGGAAACGTTTGCGGGGTATGAATTAGTTATTTTCTTTGTTCCTCTGTTTGAAAAAATATGGCAGGAAGTAACATTTAATGCTGGGTGGTGTAAAATGGTGTATGTGATCAGGGATTTCATGGGCTTATTCCAGTCACTTATGCAATCCTTTCTTGTCTCCTCATTACTTGACTGGCCCAGAAATTGGTCAAGGTCCACCATGTTTAAGAACTGTTCCTAGAAGGAGCTAGGAGCGAAGAATTCTTGAGCGAGGAAACATGGGAAGATCGTTTGAAATCAGGAAGTTTTGTGACTTTTGAATGATCAACCTGTGGTTCCACCTCTCCCCATCTGACACATCTCTACCTGATGCGGCTTCAAAATGAATGAATTTGAATGAGACACTTGAATGAGGATATTCCTTATCCGTTTCCATCCACATTTTCTTTATTCCAGTATTCCTTTATTCCTGTTTTCCTTACTTCTCCAATGGGTGGATCTGGGGATGAGGAATGAACCTCGCTGAAAAAAACATCTCATGGTTCAGCTGGTTGACCAGTTCAGACCAGCTCCCAGCTTGACATGGTTTAGCTGGTTGACCAGTTCAGACCAGCTCCCAGCTTGACATGGTTTAGCTGGTTGACCAGTTCAGACCAGCTCCCAGCTCAACATGGTTTAGCTGGTTGACCAGTTCAGACCAGCTCCCAGCTTGACATGGTTTAGCTGGTTGATCAATTCAGACCAGCTCCCAGCTTGACATGGTTTGACCCGCTCAAGAAATGTTTTGAAACAGCTACCAGCTCAGACAAGCGACCAACATGAGACAGCTCATACCCAGCTAGACCAACATTATGACCAGCTCGGCCATGCTGGTTGAGCAGCTCATAACCAGCTAAACCAGCTTAATTACTGAGCCCTATATCTCATCTCATGCATATTCTGGTGACCTTCTGATGACCTCATCAGCCCAGCCCCACCCAGGACTAGAAGCTGCAGCTGTGAAGTCATGTGACCAGTGATGAAATCTGTTTCACACACTGCAGTTCAAAGATCCACTATATCTGATCCAAAGAGAAAATTATGAAAGTGTAGAAAATTAAAGGAATTTCTGCAGTGAGGAAATAAACATTTTACATTATTTAACAGTTAGCAGACAGGCCCATTAGCTAAAACATTATTTGTATTTAAAACAATACTATTTAAAACAATATTCCTCAAAGGTTGGATTTGTGTAGATCTTGGAATACCCCTTGACTTGAAATCAAGCTTTGACCAATTTGTAGAACGTGATGCATTTGCAAAGCGATTGTAACGGCAGCATCGCAAACAGTAATGAAGCACAGACACTGTGATTGATTGGGCTTTAAGAATGGCTGTTCAGAGTCATTTCATAAATCTCCAACAGGGCGGCGACCTCAGTGTCCAGCACGTCGTAAATCCTGGTCTCTCAAATCGGACATGAAAACAGACCAGGAATGTTGGTTCTAATCTCGTTGCTATTTAAGGCCGACTTCAAGTTCACGAAGGCAAGGTTCACATCGGCATGCGAAGCCACCTGTTTTACAATCATTTAGGAAGTAATACATTTCAGTCTTGATATAGAAGAGAAAGAGCTCACATCTGCCACTGATTAACGTCATGCAAATTTACAGTGAAGAAGATACTTTTGATGTCTGCTGTTCTGAACAATGCTAGTGTATGAGCACTTCTCTATGCGTGCCTCAGCTCACGTTTGAAACGTTTTTATCAACAGCTACACCCAGTTTAACAGCACTGTCCTTTCTCTGGAATATTTACAGTGGATTATCTCTGTCCTGTTCTGTGTCTGTGTTGTTCGATAAAAATTATGACAATTTAATTAATATTTCATTGGTTCGTATCCTGTAAAATGTCCATGTTATTTAATATTCTTATGATTATACAGCACACACAGTTGTAATATGCAGCCATTGCATCTTGTTCCAAACCCATGTAATGTACAGCAAGGTTTATCACATTTCATTCTTGAAAAAATGTTTATATTAATGAGTCTAAGGTTTGATATATGTCTGACTTTCATTGGTGCGACCCCGGCCCTCAAAGGCCAATAGCAGACTCAATTTGGAGCCTAGAATCAAGACTAGAAACTGAAAACTCCCTTATACCTGCACTAAAGAATCTAAACAAATGTAATCATAATAATAGCAGTAATACTAATATTAATCATCATCATTATCATAATAAAATTGCTTCAGAAAAATAGATTTTTGTTTTCTTTGGTGTCTGAGATAATTTCAGACTGTAGCCTTGGCAGGTTGAAATTAATTTCATGATGATGATGCTGATGATTATGATGATAACAATGATAATGAGAATGATTTACTAAAATGACTTAAAGGTTATTACAGCACACTGAACTCATGTTGCCTGTTTATCCCTCAGATCTACTCATCAGTCACACGTGGTATTCGCCGATAGGTTCAGTGGGGTTGCCAGAGAGAGAGCCCCGGTAATGTGAACACTATGGGGCATGAGGGGGGAATTTCACCGGAAGGTTCAGTGGGGTTGCCAGATTGAGAGCCCCAGTAATGTGAACACTATGGGGCGTGAGGGGAATTTCACCGGAAGGTTCAGTGGGGTTGCCAGAGTGAGAGCCCCGGTAATGTGAACACTATGGGGCGTGAGGGGAATTTCACCGGAAGGTTCAGTGGGGTTGCCAGATTGAGAGCCCCAGTAATGTGAACACTATGGGGCGTGAGGGGAATTTCACCGGAAGGTTCAGTGGGGTTGCCAGAGTGAGAGCCCCGGTAATGTGAACACTATGGGGCGTGAGGGGGGAATTTCACCGGGAGGTTCAGTGGGGTTGCCAGATTGAGAGCCCCGGTAATGTGAACACTATGGGGCGTGAGGGGAATTTCACCGATAGGTTCAGCGGGGTTGCCAGATTGAGAGCCCCAGTAATGTGAACACTATGGGGCGTGAGGGGGAATTCTCAGCCCCTCACATGTTCTAATATTGAAATATATCCAAATCCTGCTTTCAGAGTGACCCCGCACGAGTGCGGGAGAAGGACCTGTATATTACAGCTCAGGGTTAATGGAGGATTATTACCGGGGTATTACATTTAAATTGCAGTCGACACACACTGTGCAGAAAATTGGATATGCACTGTGCTGGCCTTATCGGCGCAGAGTGTGAGTGCTACCGTCGGTTTAAAGTTTACAGACTGAATTTCCCGCGCCCACGGTTTCACTCTGAAACTGGAGAACTCCAGTTTGTTTAGCCCCAACAATCCACAAAAATTTGACTCAGATTGAAACATATTAATATTAACGTAGTTACCTTGTATTATTTATATTTTGACTGGTCAAAAATGTATGTGAACGTACAATAGGTAATTTCGGACTTCTAACAGTCAAGAGAGGAATAGCAGCAACAAACACCTTCAAACCACAACACTGTTTATCCCCCTTCTCTGTAGACGCGCTGACATTGAAACGCCATTGGCTGTGGAAATTTGAATTTTCAAGCAATGAGCTTGTATTATTGTACCTTTATACAATGTTTTGGTACAGAGTGTCGGGCCATCAAATTTATATTTTGAAACCTGAATTTAAGGACTAGAAAAACAGGCAGAGGGTGAGTCAACATGTCAGTGAGCCTTTTTCAATGATTGGCAAGGGATTTACAATAGTCTTGTAACAATCTTACCTATTGTACCTTTAACATTGTCATTTCAGAAGGAGGAATGACTGTGCTCTGGAAACCTAATTAGAGATCCACTGCTACTAAATAGAACATTTATTTGATTGATATTTCAGATACTAGACCAGACCTGTGGCATTCTTTCCTGGGTAATTGGAGGGAAAAAAACCCTTATTGTCCAGCAAGCTATAAATGTCTGCGGCTCTGTGAGCTGAAAGCAGCATGCGACAGGGTGGTAACATAGCTGCCAGTCACTGTCTGTTCTTAATTAGCGGCGATTGATGTAGATTACTGTGGAGGGTCAATGTGATAATTGACTGATGAGAAAGCTTTATCGACCTCTCGCTAAGGGATGACTGAATTGCAGGTGAGAAAACTGCCCTCGATAAACCGGTGTCCCTCGTCACGTGGACTCGGGCCTGAAAAACTGATTCCAAGACCGAGAGAAAATATGTGTCCATGTGCGACTGAGACCATAAAAAACTTGTACTACTCATCTTCTTTGTGCAGGTACTATACTAAAAGGTAAGGTATGCAAAATGATAGATCTGCGTACAGTCAAAAATATATTAATACTAGTGTAATAAAATATATGAAACACTTCCCTCACAATCAACCTGAAATGTTTTGTACGTGAAGGAGCTTAGAGTCCCAAACCCACAGACTCCAAAATGTGTGCCTGCATGCTTATAGATAAATGTAAATGTGCGCATGGTTTGACGTCAAGTTTATTTTTATGAATCCCGAAATCTACGGGTGCTGTATGCATTTTTTGCGTGCGTACGCACCGTTTATGAATGAATGAGGCCCTTGGTCTTCTCACTTTGCTTTGGATAGCTAGCTGTTACTCCAGGTCACCAAATATATTTTCCCCTGGCTATCCATCCATCCATTATCTGAACCCGCTTATCCCGATCAGGGTCGCAGGGGGGCTGGAGCCTATCCCAGCATACATTGGGCGAAAGGCAGGAATACACCCTGGACCGGTCGCCAGTCCATCGCAGGGCACACGCACCATTCACTCACACACTCATGCCTACGGGCAATTTAGATTCTCCAATCGGCCTAACCTGCATGTCTTTGGACTGTGGGAGGAAACCGGAGTACCCGGAGGAAACCCACGCAGACACGGGGAGAACATGCAAACTCCACACAGAGAGGCCCTGGCCGACGGGGATTCGAACCCAGGACCTCCTTGCTGTGAGGCGGCAGTGCTACCCACTGCACCATCCGTGCCGCCACTTCCCCTGGCTATTTTTGTCAAATAAATTTTTTTCACATGCGTGTTAATTTTTTTGGTACGGGACACACCTGTACCTTTTAGCTCATAATAGAGGCAAGACGCATTGTTAATAAAGCATTGTTTGAAACCAAGTGTCTAAAGGTTGATGCCAGATTTAAATGACACGTCAATTACCTGCATATATAAAAAGATATGCTACTACTTTTGTGTTACTGGTACAAATACACAATTTGTACTATGGAGACTTTTTAATACAGACTGTGTTGAAAGTAACACAAAATGTGTTGTCATTATATAGAGAAGGATGTGTGTTAAAAGTGTTACAGTGTATGTGCTGTTTTTAACACATTTGTTTTGAGAGTGCTGGCAGGATTTGGTCCAGCCTGATCTATAATGTGACATAAGTCATAATGAAAACTAGGAAGCTAATGATCAAGTGGATTTAGACAAACAAGTTTTAAAAAGCGAAATGATTTCAGATATATAGCTGCTTGAATATTAAATGAGGTGCTTTTGCAATGTGCCCTCTCAAGTCTCAAACACAGGCCATTGTAACAATAGGAATGCAATTTAATTTATGGCTGATATAACTGATCTCCAATCAGTTAAAGGCAAATTGACCTGCAATAAACACCAGAGAGTTTTTTAGGGAGGCGACAGGCGAGATATTGGCCCAGAGCGGTGGGGAGGAACTCCCCCGGCCTGAGAGGACGGGGTCTGGAGATGCTCTGGGTTCCAGCGCACCAGTCAGAGGGCAAGCAGAGAGATAAGGGGAGAGAGAACCTGACATGACCAAAGGCCTATTTATTTTAAATATCCTTCTATTAATTTTCAAAAATGCCATTAAAAGTGGCCTGGAGCAATGTTAAATATTTCATGTTGCCAATTAATAGCTTCTTAGTGGACGCATACGATTTGAATTTGCTGGGAGCCCTACGCTCACTCTCTCTCTCTTTTTTTTTTAATTCCCCAGATTAGATTGTTTCACTGAAGAGGAAATGAGTGTTCGCCCAGATTGAAGGGTGTGTGTGTGTGTGTGTGTGTGTGTGGGTGTGTGTGTGCGTGTGTGTGTGCTTGCATGCGTGTGTGAGTGGGTGTGTGTGTGGGTGCATGTGGGTGTGTGTGGGTGGGTGTGTGTGTGGGTGTGTGTGGGTGTGCCTGTGAGTGTGTGTGCATGTATGCCCGTGTGTGTGTGTTTGTGTGTGTATGCATGTGGGTGTGTATGCGTGCATACATGTGCTTGCTCTTTTTTATTTTTTAATTCCCCAGATTAGATTGTTTCACTGAAGAGTAAATGAGTGTTCACCCAGATTGAAGGGTGTGTGTGTGTAAGTGTGTGTGTGTGCGTGCATGCCAGCATGCATGCGTGTGTGTGTGTGTGTGTGTGTGTGTGTGTGTGGGTAAGTGCATGAATGATTGCGTGCGTGCAGGCTTGCTTGCTTGGGTGTGTGTGTGGATGTGTTTGTGTGCGTGTATGCCTTGTGTATGTGTGTGTGCATGTATGCGCATGTGTGTGTGTGTGTGCATGCATGCGTGTGTGTGTGTCTGCATGTGTGTGTGGGGATGTGTGTATGTGTTTGTGTGTGTGCACATGCGTGTGCGTGTATGTGTACATGTATGAATGTGTGTGCATGTGTGTGCATACATGTGTATGAACATGTGTGAGTGCATGCATCTGTGTGAATGTGTGGGTGTATGCATGCATGTGTGTGGTCTGTGCGTTTGTCTATGTGTGTGTGTGTGTATGTGTGTGTGTGTGTGTTTGAGAAGGGGGGAGAGATCAGCTGACCAATCATCCACAGGCGCGTTCCAAGCACTTGGAAGAGGGTCCACCTGCGAAGGGGGGGAGGGGGGAGGAGGGAACCCGATATTGCGACTTGAATCACATTTAATCTGTGTACTAAATTGATGGCGATGAAAATAGGACTCAAGGGACACAAAAAAACACTTGTTTGCGGATTAATGCGTGGAATACCTACGCTGGACGCACAGTGCTGAACGGACGGCTTCCCATCGGGGCCTATCAGAGAGCTTATTCTCACCTGACACTGAGACAGGGGCTACACGAAGCAGCTCTCTAATAGTCTAATAGTGTCTACACGAAGCAGCTCTCCAATAGTCTAATAGTGTCTACACGAAGCAGCTCTCCAATAGTCTAATAGTGTCTACATGAAGCAGGTCTCCAATACTCTAATAGTGTCTACATGAAGCAGGTCTCCAATGGTCTAATAGTGTCTACATGAAGCAGGTCTCTCCTCTCCAAACACAAACAACATTAACCTCACTCTGCAGTGTAGTCTGTAAGTATTTGGACATTGACCCCTTTTTTGTTGCTTTCACTCTGTACTCGATCGAACAATTGAGTGCAACCTTTCAGCTTTAATTTGAGGGTTTTTCGGTGAACCATGTAGGAATTACAGCCCTTTTTTAAAACTTACGATTCAAAATAAATCAGGCCTTTTGGATAGTATGTCATATTTTATTTTGACGTTATGAATAATTGACATGAATTATATTAAACCAAAAGGGGCGGTACATGTGTTACAGTTATGAAAACATTGTTAGTAAACTCTGTCATTCACTCAGCCAGTGTTTCAGCTGCTATTCATCTTTTATGGGGAAAAAACAACAATATACATTTAAAAAATCTTAAATAAATAAACTCTGACTTTAAACATTCTGTGTTTTTAATCTGGTTTAATATTTGCTCCAGTTTTATGCAAATTGAGAAACATTTGCATAATCACATTTGCGTCTACATCCTCATGAACCTGCAGAGTGATAGCTTATACAGAAAATATTGTTAAACCAAACTTAAAGTGGAATAATTTAAATGGGTGAACCAAAAAATTACATTTCTTAAATGTCAGGAATTAGGGTTATCCCTGCACTGCACCCTGGCTTATGTTTATTTGGGTAAGGTGTTTGTGCAATTTCTACCGCAAAATACAATAATGCCACTTCACAAGGTACACTCCACATGATACCAAACGCACGTTTAAATGTCCGTTTAAGCGTGAAACCTTCACAATTTACTTTAAGTCTTACACAAATGTTAGTCATTACGCTCAGTTATGAGGTAGAGTAAGTCCAGAAAACGGTGACCTTTTAACCTCTTTGACCGTCGTGAAAATTCAATTAAACAGGGGAGAATAAACAACCGTAAACACTATCTTTGTGGCCTTATCACGGTTACATTTTCCCGCTTCTTAGTGGTGTCGCTTTCCGCTGCCGATTCCTGACGGGTAAAAAAACCCGAGAGGTTTCGGGCGGGCTGGGACATTACCTCCAGGCACTTGAGCGGAAAACGGGCGGGGTAAAGAGCTGGAGGCAGATATCAGAGAGGATAAAGAAACAGAGAGAAAGGGCTGTTATGCGTCCGGCCGGCCTCTACTCCCGCCTTGAACTTGTCAGGGAGCAGGTGTGTGTGCCTCTGTGTGCCTCTTCTGTGTGTGTGTGTGTCTGCGGTGTGTGTGTGCCTTTGTGTGTCTCTGCGGCGTAGACAGAGTCTACAGAGCCCTGGAATGCAACCGGCCGTCCACTCCAACCCAACCACCCGAACGGCTCGATTTCACCCGCCGTAACTTACCTATTAATGGACAATGGGACTTAAAGTGTATCTCCCTCGTAACACAACATTAACTACCAAAGAAACTGAAAATGCATTATCACCCACCCCCCCAACCCCCACCCCCTCTAAACCACCACCCACCAACCCCAAAGCTTAGATCGCTCCCTTAGAAATGAGATCATTATATGAGTGGTAATCCAATTAAATAGATCGTTTTGCAAAATATCTAAATCCAATTAATAACTTGTTTTTGCGCGGGGAGCAGAAAACAGCGCCTTTCAGCCTCGTCATGCGCTATGACTCCGAGGCCTTTGTCAGAACCCACCGCCTTTGTGAAATAAATAAATAAATGCATTTTAAAAAACACGGCATTAATAAACCTTAACTTTGAGCCCAAACCATGGCATGAGGAGGAAGGAAAGCAGAGAAGAGATTATTCACGTGTTTATTCGTCTAATTTCCATGAAACAAAAACCCTGAGAATCTTAGTTACACCTTTGAGGTTTCCGCGCGTAATCTATTCCTCTCCTGCGTTTTATCGTGATATTTGTTTGCTGCTGACTTGAGACGACGTGTGTTAAAAACAACCAGCAACGGGAGCCTTGCTATGACTTCACCTTGGGCTTGACCTGCAATCATCTGACCTGAACAACCACCCTGACCGTCTGCAGACTCCATGTCTGCCCCGACTGCTCTGTTCTTAAAGAGAGAATGTTCTAGAAACATTGGGAACATTGGAAACCCCCTCAGTGTTGTGAGAGTGGAGAACAGAGTGGAGAGAGTGTGTCGGACATTGAGATGGTATGATAGATGAAGTATAGACAGGCACTGCCCATAGGCGACTGATGGGGAAAGTACCCCATAGCCACCTGGAGACTGAGGAGTTAACATGTTTGGGCACTGTCCTGTCCTGTGATGTGTGTGAATTTGAGGTTTGTGTGTGTGTGTGTGTGTGTGTGTGTGGGGTGGGTGGATGCTTCATGCACCTCAGTTGACCCAGCTGCAGGATCCTAATGATAGCATAATTAGAAGTATCATTGTGGTAATTATTCTTTTCATCTGCAGATGAGCGAGGCCTACAGGGTGGGGTGGGGGGTGGATGCGTGAAGAGAGGCCCCTCATTCAGCCCAATTTCACCTGCCTCTCCTTCCCCTGGCGGGGTCACAATCCGGGGGTTAATACCTGGTGTCCGACACGGCACGCAAACTCCGCTGAGCTCATCCCGCTAATTAAACAGAAACACATCCTCCTCGGGCCGCCGGCTCCAACCGCTGCCAGCTAAAAAAGCACTCCATTCATCCCGCTGCAGGTTTGGGGAGGGCGGCTGGGGGGGCTACCTGGCTCACTGAGTTTGATTAATGTGGCGGACAATGGCGCTCTTGTCAGACAGAGAGAGTTCTCCGTGTTCCAGGATTACTCCGTCTCTCCCTCTCTTAGAGGACAGAGGGCTGTCCAGAGAGGGATGGAGTATCCACAAAGGGACCTCATTACTCGCCTATTAACTTATTTATTTGGTCGTTCTATAAAGAAGTATAACTAAAGAGTAACAAAAGTTCTAGCCAACAATTCAGGAGCGTCCCAGGAGTGTTACAGACCTATTATTAACTGTAACTTGCACTGTCATTGCAATTTGACTACAGTACAGTTACTGCAAACTCACTGCAGTACACTGTCACTACAATCTCACTACAGTACACTGTCAATACAATCTCACTACAGTACAGTTACTGTAATCTCACTACAGTACACTGTCACTGTAATCTCACTACAGTACACTGTCACTACAATCTCACTACAGTACAGTTACTGTAATCTCACTACAGTACACTGTCACTGTAATCTCACTACAGTACAGTTACTGTAATCTCACTACAGTACACTGTCATTGTAATCTCACTACTGTACACTGTCACTACAATCTCACTACAGTACAGTTACTGTAATCTCTGTAACTGTAAACAGTACACTGTCACAGTAATCTCACTACAGTACACTGTCACTGTAATCTCACTACTGTACACTGTCACTACAATCTCACTACAGTACAGTTACTGTAATCTCACTACAGTACCCTGTCACTACAATCACACTACAGTACACTGTCAATACAATCACACTACAGTACACTGTCACTACAGTCTACAGTTGTTTGTAGCTGCTTTACACAGTTAGCAGGTCCTTTGCAGGACACGATGCGAAATGGCCTGAAAAATGGAGGGGCTCCTCATATCACTGAAGAAGCTGCCCACTTCCTCTGTACCTCATCCATAATCAGAGCTAATTAAGCCAGCTGTATCAGCAGCACCACAGGTTAGTGCCAGTCCTCCAGGGGCTGTTTGAGCGCAGTATGACAGAGAGGCAACCCTAGAACATTTGCAATGTTTTCCTCCGCCAAAAACCGAAGTGTGTGAAGGAAACCCGAAAAGGTGCGGCAGCCCGTTGCCCGTGGGAGCGGGGCGCGTTAGCGTGCGGCTAGCGCTCGCGCTCCGCGCTGATAAAATAAACGCGGCCTGTGTGCGGGCGTGCCCGTCCCAGGGATCTGTGGGCTAGGACTGGGAGCTGAGGGGCTCTTCCGCGAGTCAACACTCCATCGTTTACAAAGTTCCTACAGAGCTGCGTGGGGAAAGGAAACAAGGCTTTATATGATAATAACTACCACCAGAGGAGCACAGCGAGCCTGGAGTACTGACTTATCAGCATTTACAAACGTAGAAAGGGAGAGAGGAAGATAGAGAAAGATATATATAGAGAGAGAGAAAGAGAGAGAGAGAGAGGTAGAGAGCATGATCTTGCTCCCCACCAACACCACCAAAGCCATATCATAGTATATGAAAACACAGAAACCTAAATTGCAAAAAGAGTGACCTTCAGCTGCGTTGTTAGCATCTTGCTAAACTGTTGGAGTCAGGCACACCTGCCGTACTTGTACAGTGACAGGCTCTGTTTTGAACAAACTGAATTCAGTTTATCATTCACCCAGGTCAAAAATTCACACCAATGGTTTGTGATAAGGCGGCACGGATGGTGCAGTGGGTAGCACTGCCGCCTCACAGCAAGGAGGTCCTGGGTTCGAATCCCCGTCGGCCGGGGCCTCTCTGTGCGGAGTTTGCATGTTCTCCCCGTGTCTGCGTGGGTTTCCTCCGGGTACTCCGGTTTCCTCCCACAGTCCAAAAGACATGCACGTTAGGCTGATTGGAGAGTCTAAATTGCCCGTAGGTATGAGTGTGTGAGTGAATGGTGTGTGTGCCCTGAGATAGACTGGCGACCTGTCCAGGGTGTATTCCTGCCTTTCGCCCAATGTATGCTGGGATAGGCTCCAGCCCCCCTGCGACCCTGTTCAGGATAAGCGGGTTCAGAAGATGGATGGATGGATGGATGGTTTGTGATAATCAGGCTAGGAGAGAGGAGGGCTGATAATACATATAATTATTCAAGGCCCAAATCCAAACCAAATATAGTACTATTCATGTGCTGTATATGGCATCATCTGCTCTCAATAAATAATCTTATGTCCTGGAGCATTTTGGCACCGGCATTTAAGAAAGAGGAATAAATAAATTAATGGTTGTATTATATTTAGTATATAATATATCTACAGTAAATAAATACATATTTAAATAGGGTAGTCCCTAGGTGAAATTAACTAATTTCTCCCACGGTTTGGATGTGTCATTGAATGCATGGATTTAGTGTACAGTGTCAAAATGTTTGTTTGTATGTGTGTGTGTGTATGTGTGTGTGTGTGTGTATGTGTATGTGTATGTGTGTATACGCATGTGCCTATGTTTTTTGTGTGTCTGTGTGTTTGTGTTTGTGTGTGAGTGTGTGTGTATGTGTGTGTATGTGTGTGTGTCTCTGTGTGTGTGTGTGCATGTGTGAGTGTGTGTATGTAGTGTGCATGTGTGTATGTATGTGTGTGAGTGTGTGTGTGTGTGTGTATGTGTATGTGTGTGTGTGTGAGTGTGTGTGGGTGTGTGTATGTATGTGTGTGAGTGTGTGTGTGTGTATGTGCGTGTGTGTGTGAGTGTGTGTGGGTGTGTGTATGCGTGTGTATGTGAGTGTGTGTGTGAGTGTGTGTGAGTGTGTGTATGTGTGTGTGCGTGTGTGTGTATGTGTGTGTGTGTGTGTATGTATGTATTTGTGTGTGTATGTGAGTGTGTGTGTGTGTATGTGTGTGTGTGTGTATGTGTGTGAGTGTGTGTGAGTGTGTGTGTGTGTGTGTGTGTGTGTATGTGTGTGTGTGTGTGTGTATGTGAGTGTTTGTACGTGTGTGTATGTGAGTGTGTGTGTGTGTGTATGTGAGTGTTTGTACGTGTGTGTATGTGAGTGTGTGTGTATGTGTGTGTGTATGTGAGTGTTTGTACGTGTGTGTGTTTGTGAGTGTGTGTGTATGTGTGTGTGTGTGTATGTGAGTGTTTGTACGTGTGTGTGTATGTGTGTGTGTATGTGAGTGTTTGTACGTGTGTGTGTATGTGAGTGTGTGTGTATGTGTGTGTGTATGTGAGTGTTTGTACGTGTGTTGGGGGGTTGGCGTGTGGGGGTGGGGCCGAAAGAGGGGCGGTGTGGGCGATATATAAATCGGTTATATTTACGCTGTTTGGCCGAACCGTAAAAACCTGGCACCTCCACAGAGAGAGACGCACTTCTTAAAAACAGACTAATTACTGCTTTTTTTAAGCTATTGTAATCCTCACTGGAAGCAGTTCTGCAGTGGAGTAAATGATTGTTTATCTCAGATTAATTTGATTAAAGACCCTTGAAATCTGGTTTGGTGTGGAGAGCCTGTGGAGCTGGTCTTTGTGTGGATGACAAACTGCAGTAAATCTTCCCAGCCAGCCGTCCACTGTAGATTAGAGGATTGTAATTAATTGGTCAATTGGCTAATTGTTCTATTCCTTAATTAGGCTACGCAAAGGAACGGATGCTTCTACTGAGTGACCTTCCTTCATGCCTAAGACGCTAACCGCCGAACAGCAGCTCACACGCCCCCTAACCAAAATTAACTCGTTTAGCTGCACACACACACACACACACACACACACACACTCACACTTGCATTGAAACCTACTTATATACTGTACAGGGCATTTTAACTTAGTTGAAGTTAAAGTTGAAATGTAATTACCAAATGATTCATAATTTTCTCACCTGCAGAGAGAATATTATTTCAGTGTCCACTAGGAGCTAGATTACAAGAATATTAGTCTAAGAACCTAATTCTTCTTTGCCACCTCTAATAAAAGCAATGCAATTACATAATTCACTGGAGAATGGCAGTTAAGGCTGAACTATATGAAGACCTGCCGCACGGTGGGAGGTAATGAAAGTGCCATGGTGGCAGCTTTAGGGAGATTATCAAGGTTTATGTTAAAGGGGCGGAGCTCTGAGCTCAGTCACATGACCACTCCACAGGCAGTAGATTAAAGGCATACTATCATATACACTCAGTGAGCAATTTATGAGGTATTTATTACAATATGTTTTTGACTAATTGGTCTTCAGCCTATCCACTGAATTCTGACCCATGGTGATGTGCATCCGGCAGAACTGTCCATTCCTGGGGCCTTTCGGCATGGTCGACGCCCAGGGCTCCCTCCAGCCCTGCTGTACAACAGACAATGATTCCTATGGAACAGGGCTTATTCCTTATTCAGCTTCTCAACCAATCCTCTTAGCCCCGACAAAAACTCTCTCATTGAAAACAAAAGCTTCTCATTTAAGACAAAATATCTACCTTCAAACTAACACAATTATGTTAACTGCGGGATATTGTATTTAACCATTATATTATGTTTTGCCGCCTCACAGCAAGGAGGTCCTGGGTTCGAATCCCCGTCGGCCGGGGCCTCTCTGTGCGGAGTTTGCATGTTCTCCCCGTGTCTGTGTGGGTTTCCTCCGGGTACTCCGGTTTCCTCCCACAGTCCAAAGACATGCAGGTTAGGCTGATTGGAGAGTCTAAATTGCCCGTAGGTATGAGTGTGTGAGTGAATGGTGTGTGTGTCCTGCGATGGACTGGCGACCCGTCCAGGGTGTATTCCTGCCTTTCGCCCAATGTATGCTGGGATAGGCTCCAGCGCCCCTGCAACCCTGTTCAGGATAAGCGGGTTCAGATAATGGATGGATGGATATTATGTTTTGCTTTGTGTGTCAGCTTCTTATTGTCTCTCGAAAGATTAGCTTTTTATCCATAAATATGAAAAATCTGAGAAACATCTCATTTTAGATCAAAAGGTACAGTAAGTGAATGTTTGGTACCTGTATGGGAAAGTGCCACCAGAAACATTCACAAAGAAATCTGAGGTAAAATTTAAAATGGTATATTTTCTTGCATTTTACACAGTTACAGAGACAAACAAACCCCACACAATGCATGAGTATGCAAAGTTGGTACACGACTGTAATGGTGTAGTATTACGTTTATTGCATGTTTACTATTTAATCCCACCAGGAGGGTAAAGGTTTAAGGATGGAGGATGCAGCAGGCAGATACAGGAGGGTAAAGGTTTAAGGATGGAGGATGCAGCAGGCAGATACAGGAGGGTAAAGGTTTAAGGATGGAGGATGCAGCAGGCAGATACAGGAGGGTAAATGTTTAAGGATGGAGGAAGCAGCAGGCAGATACAGGAGGGTAAAGGTTTAAGGATGGAGGATGCAGCAGGCAGATACAGGAGGGTAAAGGTTTAAGGATGGAGGATGCAGCAGGGGGATACAGGAGGGTAAAGGTTTAAGGATGGAGGAAGCAGCAGGAGACTGTGGAGCCTCCTGATGAAATGAGAATCTGTGGTGGTGAGGCGGAACTGGCAGCCCGATCCCAATCGCTCCCAGCCCTGGCAGGGAATTTGGAATTTGAGGGAAGTGTTTGTGCCAAAATAGCAAACTCCCGCCAAAAACAACATCTGAAATAACAGAAACAGTGTTGTTCAGTGACGCTGTGTTGTTCTGTAGCTGGAGAAACTTTCCCTGATATCCGTGATTGGCCAAGCCCACACATTGTCCCTGAATGTTCTTATCAATGAACCAAGAGTCAGTTACTTTACGTTAGTTGTTTGTGAAGATGTTTAACTGTGAAAGACCAAGTTGTTTATGGTACCACCAAGGGATTAATTTAATCAAGAATGGGACAAATGCAACATATTTTTTGTCTCTGTTTTTGGATAATTTTTACCAATTTGGGAACAGAAATACAACTGTAATAAAAATTCATGTAATTAAAGAAAAAAAAAAAGTTATGCAATGTCAGCTGACGTGCAGGATTTCTCAGCAGTAATTGTTATCCCTCGTGTGTTGGTCGTCTATCTGATCTGAAAATAAGATATGGGGATTTCAAGTCCATGACTGTAATACTGTCAGTTTAGAGTCAGGAATTTCAGGCAAAGTGATAGAGCTACTGTAGATGCAACAGGTGTTTAAAGAAGAATGAGGAACCAATTGGATTGTTGAAAATTTCATGAAATATTTAACTTCTAACTTCTAATGCTCTTGAGATCAGTCATGTAATGCTCAATGTTGTGCGTGTAATAACACACTCACACACACACAAACATGCACACGCACACAGACACACACACACAGACACACACAGACGCACACTGGGTCTGCAGGTTTTTGTTTTCACCTTAAAATCAGCACCCTGTCGAGACCCAGGTAACCAGGTGAGGTGAGTTAGCTGTAAACAGCAGCTCTAATAACCAGGTGAGGTGAGTTAGCTATAAACAGCAGCTCTAATAACCAGGTGAGGTGAGTTAGCTATAAACAGCAGCTCTAATAACCAGGTGAGGTGAGTTAGCTATAAACAGCAGCTCTAATAACCAGGTGAGGTGAGTTAGCTATAAACAGCAGCTCTAATAACCAGGTGAGGTGAGTTAGCTATAAACAGCAGCACTAATAACCAGGTGAGGTGAGTTAGCTGTAAACAGCAGCTCTAATAACCAGGTGAGGTGAGTTAGCTATAAACAGCAGCTCTAACTGATTAATTAAGTGCAGAGCAACAACGAAACCCAGCAGGCCCAGTCGCTCTCCAGGACCAGGGTTGGAGACTGTTCTAGACTCTGAAGTCCAAGACGCTCCCGGTTATCACAGAACCAGCCTCTCCCGGTTATCACAGAACCAGCCTCTCCCGGTCACCACAGAACCAGCCTCAGACACTCCCGGTTATCACAGAACCAGCCTCTCCCGGTTACCACAGAACCAGCCTCAGACACTCCCGGTTATCACAGAACCAGCCTCTCCCGGTCACCACAGAACCAGCCTCAGACACTCCCGGTCATCACAGAACCAGCCTCAGACACCCCCGGGTTATCACAGAACCAGCCTCTCCCGGTCACCACAGAACCAGCCTCAGACACTCCCGGTCATCACAGAACCAGGCTCCTCTCTGGCTGCGCCGGGCTGTTGGGGGAACAGTAGCGTACTGTTAGCCTGTCCTGGAAGCCCCTGGCTGCAGCCTTTCGCTAACGGCCAGGCAGGTCTGTCTGAGGAGCCCTCACTGCACCACACCAACCACGGCACCACAGCCAGCCTGCCCTGCTACTCTCCACAATACGGGGAAAAAGGACACAGATTGTACCAAACAAGTCAAGTGCCAATTGACATATTTATACTTCCTAATTAGCAGCAACATGCCCCATTAGCTGCCAGCTATCCGTGGCTGCAGAGCCAGGAGAGTTGGCCGGGCCCTGCCTGCGACCGCAGCGTTAGCCTGTTGCCGTGGCGTTAGCCTCTGAGCCGCTAACCGCAGCGTTAGCCTGTTGCCGTGGCGTTAGCCTCTGAGCGCACTGTCAGCCTGCCACGGCAAAGCTAGCCGCTAACCGCAGCGTTAGCCTGTTACGCTAGAACCTTCCTCATGGTGAACTGGTCTTATTTCTCCTTAACAACAAGATGCTGACCTATTGGTGTCTTTGAGTGCAATACATTACAGGACAGGCTTAGTCGTAGCTGCTACCTGGGAAAAAATAGGGTCCATGAATACAATTTTTTGTGGGATAATTTCTCAGTAATTGTATACATTTTTTTTTTACATATTTAAAAAATGGTAGATGTCTGAAGAATAAATATGGGCTTCTGTACATATGCTAATCATATTATTGTTATATATTTTTTTCTCCCACCTGCCTTTTCTTCTCCAAAAAAAGATCAAACACTCGAAGAATGAGCCTGACAGGGGTAGACAGACTGAATAAAGGAATTTGGAATGTACTTTGAAGTTTGGGGGCTTTAAAAAAAAAAAAAAAAAAAAAAAACTTCATCAAATGCCAGTGGCCATTTGGCATGCAAATTGTCAACACTCCACACTTAAATGTTGGCAGGGCCAGAGGCACTATTTCTATGTAGGACAATGTACTTTGGCTATAGGGTGCATACCATGACAATTAAATCCATTGTCTTAAATATTTATTTCAATAAAATAAAAAGGCAAAAACAGAAGACACCCGTCCAGTCACCAGAGGCATTTAATAAACAAGAAACCGACCAAATGTATTTCAAAGAATATGAAAAACTAGCAGCAACTTGTCCCGTATTTACATACGGAAGGAACATTCGGCAGATTAACGTTATTACGTACAGCCCCAAAAGTTGACATCTAATGGATGTTTCATTACGGGAAACTTGTTGGAACACGGCGAGAATCCGCGGACTGATCGGCTGACAGCTTGTTCGCTTTGTCATGTTTTCATACAAACACGATTAAACGAGTCAATCGCGCGGCGCGTCAGCATTGTAGAGACACGCAACTGGCGGCGATTACTTAAACAGAGAGGAGAATTTGCATTGAGATCACAGCTGGCTCGGTGACATATTCGTTAATGGACTAATCATTTCCTGGAAGCGCGAGGTGGCTGATCCATCAGCAGGATTCACTGAGCGTGAGTGCCTGGCAGTTAAACTGGATGCGTTCAATGCTGGAAGCATTAGTCAGCTCCAAGTTTACATCAATGAGTTAAACTATCGTACGTCAGCTTTGAAGGCTCATATTTGGTTTCTGGTTTGGATTGTACAGTAAAAATCCTGCTGTGACACAGACACACACCCACACACACATCACAGACACATACACACACTCACACACACAAACACACACACATATACAAAGACATAACGCAAATGATTTTGTAGGAAAATGTGAATTGACCCTTCATATTATGTTTAGGGTCTATTTGGCCCATTTAGTGTTTTCTTTTTCTCTTGATACTGATTATCATTTTCTAATTTGGTGTGATTAAACCGTAAACATGAAATAAACATAATGCTATGAGTCCAAGAGTCCTGAACAAACATAAAACCGGTCATAAAATCTCAAGATAATATGAGGGTTAATTAGCAATTCACAGAAACACTTATCGGAATAACATCTGATACTTTTCCTCCTGCGCTAAACATCTTAATTACACCTGATGCTGTTTACTAGGGTGATAAATGACCATCATTGTGGAGGTGTGTGTGTATTTGGGGGAGGGGGGTAACATCCTTTTTATCTTTTATGGCCCGTTCCCCGGAGGGCTGCGGGTGTGACAGGGACGCTGTCGTGTTTTTACCCTCCTAACGTTTCAGAGCTCGGGGGCATTCACTGGCACGTGCGGGGAAACAGGATGACACCTCCGCGTCGCCCTGTTTTGTCCTTCTCTGGCACCCACAGCACGGTGGCGTGTGCCGCTGAGGGCCCACCCTGTCGCCCCCAGGCCCGCCGGTCAGCTGACAGGGGCTCACAAAGCCAGACGATGCGCCCGCTGCAACTGGACCCCCGGACCCCTCTCCCCGAGGGGATGGGAGCGTGTGGCGTTCCCCAAGGGTCTTTAACATTTAATGACCCCCAGTATAGGACACAGATTGGCTGTGTTTGTTTCCTCTCCTTCGCCAGAAACGTAGGTCACAGCTTTCGCTCGTATCCTCGTCTGGACACAACCTGGTACACATCTGAATAGCAGGGGGCACATGAAAAGTTAGGCAAATCGTGATCTGGGAATTATATGGTTCTATCTGCATTCTGAGTGGTTTTGAGACGTTGAGCTGACGTGAATGGGCTCCAAGCAGATACAACCCTTTAACCTTTTCATCGTACTTTTAAACAGTATTTTTGTGTAAAACACATATAATATTTAGTGCCTTATAAACAACATATTTATGACACTCAAACAACTCATTTTAGTCAATTTCAATGGTGGGGGAATACGCTGTGTGGAATCAGGTGTGGTTTGGCAGGTAGCTTCCCTTTCAGTCCGAGGTGTCCATGATTGAAAAGCGCCCTTTCTCTCTCTCTCGCTCCTCTCTTCCGACTGTCACCTGCCCTTTGTGCACCGATCCAGGGCGCGTGGCAGCGATCAGGGGAGGACAATGGAGACAAAGCAGCCTTTTGGGAGGGAGGCGACACGCCTGACACCTGATTTGTTCCGTGCGCTCGGATTCAATTCAGCCGGCACGAGCCCGGAACGTTCCCCCGCCTGATGGAGGACGAGGTCCGCGGAGGACCGGGGTGGAGGGGGGGCACGGCGGGGAGGGGGCAGGGGTTCAGCCTGACATCTGGCTCACGTTCAGGTACTTTGTCCTGGGGGGCAGCTGCCCCACATACATATTTGCTTTCAGAGAGCAGCACGTCCAGCTGGTAAATTTACGCCTATGTAAGGTTATTACGACGGGGAGTGAACGAGTGGGCGAGACATTGATCCCCAGGCTCGATCGCCCATCCATTTTTCAGGAGCGTCACTGGCCCGTCTGTCTCTAGTGGCAGCACGTGCCTCCAGACGGCCCAGGCCCTGTCTGTCTGTCCTGCTGTCAGCCGTCCGTGTCGCCTTACAAACTATTCATTTTTCTCTCTCAAATTACAGCGATATTACCCCGTTTTACAATGCCTTAAGCCCCGGCGTGTGTTTATGGCACGCGTGGCAGAGGTTAACAGCTAAATATTTAAATATTTGGTCAATTCACTTGGGCCCCATGAAAGGATCGTTAGCCGCTTTCAATTAAAGGACGTTTTGGCCGTAGCTGCGCATTAGCATTATGATCCTCATTTACGACCCTTGTCATCTGGCGTGGCCAATAACGCAACACACTCATCATTTTTCATTACATACAGTATTACCTCTCCCCCTCTCCTTAAATTAGCCGTAATGACAGTGCAGGGGGGAGGGGGGGGGCTGCATGGGAGGTTGGAAATAGAATAGAATGTTTAGCTTTGCGCTCCTAGTTTCAAGTTCCATGCGAAAGACTACAGTCTATAAACCGGCCTAAATAATGAATTGCCTTGAGATCAACAGAGGGGACAAAAACATATTGCAGCTACATTGAAAGATAACCAACCATTATATACACTCAGTGAGCACTTTATTAGGTAGACCTGTACACCAGCTTGTTAATGCTAATATTAAATCAGCCAATCGTGTGGCGGCAACTAAATGCATAAAAGCATGCGGCCGCGGTCAAGAGGTTCAGTTTCTCAGACCAAATGTCAGACTGGGGATAAAATGTGCTTTAAATGACTTTAACCTTGGAATGATTGTTGGTGGTTTGAGTATATTTGAGTATTGAGAAACTGCTGATCTCCCACTAGTGGGATGCTCACAGCCAGAAACCGAAACGCAGACCACAGTATTCCAAGAAACATTGTTTATTTCAGTCCAAGGTTCAAAGCCAGGTAATCCAATAAACACAGTGCCAAATCGAGATACTCAAGAATAGTAAAGGAATGGTAATGGAACAGTCCAGGGTGAAAAATCCAAATGATCAGAAAGGCAGAAGTACAAAAGGGCAAAGCAAGAGAGTAGTCGAAAACACAGTGCGTAGATCCATCCATCCATCCACTCACACACTCATATCCACAGGCAATTTAGACTCTCCAATCAACATAACATAGAGATAGTGGAGAGCAGAACGCTGAATTAAGGCAGGCAATTTAGAGATAGAACAGGGAGGCGGAGTTATAGAGCAGTATAGAAATAGAGATGAAGTTAGTCTGTTAGTTTACACGATTAAATTATAATTACCCAAAACTAAGGGTAGTTAGTTTGTTAGTTAGACAGACAATTAGTGTGTTAATATAATTAGTACTGTACAAAATCTGTGTTAGTAGTTATTAGTAGATTAGTGCCATCTACCTACAAAAATGAACGGAGGAAAAGCAGGACGTAAGAGAAAACGAGACTCAGAAGGAATCATGGGAAACCGGAAAATTCCGAAACCACCCGAATAGTGAATCACACAGACAGGGCAGTGACTAGTGAATCACACAGACAGGGCAGTGAATAGTGAATCACACAGACAGGGCAGTGAATAGTGAATCACACAGACAGGGCAGTGAATAGTGAATCACACAGACAGGGCAGTGAATAGTGAATCACACAGACAGGGCAGTGAATAGTGAATCACACAGACAGGGCAGTGAATAGTGAATCACACAGACAGGGCAGTGAATAGTGAATCACACAGACAGGGAAGTGACTCGGACTCAGAACCACATACAGACACAGACATCACAGGGGTAGACGAGTGCAATGAATAATGAATGTAAACAGAAAACCAGACATGATAATGAAAAATAATACATTTACAAGAATAACAAATAAAACTAACAGACAATACTCAGAAACATAACACAACATTCTCTAGAGTTTGCAGAGTATGGTGCAAAGAACAAAAAAATATCCAGTGAGCAGCAGTTCTGGGGGCAGAAACGCTGTTAATGAGAGAGGTCAGAGGAGAAGGACCAGACTGATCAAAGCTGACAGGAAAGTGACAGTAATGTAAATAAGCACACAACAATGGCATCTCTGAACACACATTGCGTCAAACCTCTAAGTGGATAGACTACAGCAGCAGAAGAAAATAATAAGTCTAATAAGTATCTAATAAAGTGCTGACTGAGTGTACGTTTTAAGCTTTAATGACCAGGCAGTGTAAGTTGTTACAGCTGTAAACTGAATATGAACTGTAACGTTTGAGTGAGCTGTTCAGCGGTGGTCTAATGCATTTACTAAAGCTGAAGTTTACTATTTTACAGGTCTGGGTTTCCCCTCATAATGAAATGGATTATGAGTCAGTAAAACGTATCAATGTTTACAGTCAGAGTGATTGAAGAGGGACTGTGTGTTCAGGGCATATCACACACACACACACACACACACACACACACACACACACACACACACACACACACACACACCCAGACACACACACACACACACACACCCACACACACTCACACACACACCCACACACACTCACACACACACACACACACACACACACACTCACACACACACACACACTCACACTCACACACATACACACTCACACACACACCCACACACACTCACACACACACACTCACACTCACACACACACCCACACACACACACTCACACTCACACTCACACACACACCCACACACACTCACACACACACTCACACACACACCCAAAGACACACACACACACACACACACACACACACACACACAGTGTATCTTCAGCTGCAAGTCATGCAACACCATCCCCGGTGGGTGAAAAAAGAAACAGCACTAACCAAATGCCTCACAAGGTCAGTCCAAAAGGCTTCTATTTTTTAATTATTATTTATTTCTTTAACCTCTGCACTTGATATCTACTTTTCCTGTGAGCCAGCCCTACATTAGGTATATATCTGGTTGCTGTGTAGGAGGGACGATATGTGTAACTGCAGAAAAGGATAAGTCTTCCTCTTGCCAGTGTCCATGAGATAAACCAGCAGGTAATGAGGCCTTGCAGATGGCCACACTTTGCTCTTCTCATCACTCTGATACAAGTCAATCTTTAAAGTCTCATCCTTCTTTTATTCAGACCACTGCAGCCCTTTAGGAGTGTTTCTAATTTGACAGACAGGTGTTTGGGGGTTTTTCTTCATTATGGTATGAATTCTGTATGGTATGTAATTACTGAGCTCACCAGTGCTCTCTCTCTCTCTCTCTTCTTAATGATGTTCAAGTTTATTTTGATAAGACTGTTGTTTTTTTGTTGTTGTTCATATTTCTCAGTCTCATAATGGCTTTACTGCCATTGGCACAACTCTGGTCCTACATTGATGACCTGACATGGATGTAAATTCAATCTGGCAGTCTGCACTTTAACCTCATATCGCATCACTTCAAATCCAAAGTACTGGATTTCAGAACCAAAAGAACAGAAACTGTTCAAACGTACAGACTACCTATCTCCCCTTGTCCGATAAAGGAGCACTGTCATTAGCGTAGGCTAGCGTGCCCCAGTGCTACACTCATTCACAATCAGAGAGGGGGCGTCCTTTCAGCAGGAGAGGGGCAGGAGAGACGTGCCTCATTTGTGCCTGTGGGGGGGGGGGGGGGGGGGGGTCTTGTTTTAACCTGTTATTTGAAGATGTAGAGCGATACCCCCTACAAAAGCACGAGCTGGTAAACAACACGAGTGCTGCCCATCCTGAAAGGTTTTGCACACACTCCTTTCACACAGCTGGGAATTAGAGCGAATTTAACGAGCAACCTTGTCACCGGCAATTACGTGAAGATGGCGATCCCTTTGCAGAAGGCATGGGAATTTCTCTGAAACAATCCCCCGCCCACCACCACCCCTCAGAACAACCATCAGGAGAGGCATTTCTCCCCTCCCAAACACGGCGTCATAGTTACAGCAGTAAAGTACACGGGTGTGGCGGTGGGGGGGCTAAGCAGTTCAGAACACAAAATGTCCGCCCGAAAACTACCAAAGAAGTATGATTATTGAATTCATGCTGAAACTTTAAATGATTATACTTTAAAAAATATATATCTCTTTTTTATTTATTATTGGTCCAAAGTATTGACAAAAGGGCTCTGTTTAGCACTGCTTTTTTACAAGAAAAAAAAAAAAAGAAACCGAAAAGGACTAAATCCTGCATATACAACATCCACAGGAGCCGAAGCCGTCGGTTCATATAGCTACACTGGCACAGGAAACACCGCGTTTGGGCGCACGCGGTCACACTGCGTGAGAAAAGCAGGATTTGAAAAACACTTGAAAGACAAAGAAACACAAATAACAAGGACGGCAGTAATAGTGCTTGAAGAAGAACAGTGTTTTATTTAAAGGAAAAGTACAATCCTGGAGCAGTGTCAGTGTCGTCTCGCGATTGTGATGCGACGCGCGCGTGAATACGTCTGAGAGCGCGGGGCCCTGGTCGGTCGGTCCCCCGCTGCTGAAGGGCGCGTCTGGGGCCCCGCGCGGGAGTCAAAAACACACCCATGCTGCATGCCAGCTTCAACACTTCTGAGAAGGGCTCCATTCCAGACCTTTTTTCAACGTCTTTCAATGAAGAGGATACATGTAGAATCGTTTTTAAATTACAATCACACCCGCACCTAAAACACCCCACACCCCCATCATACAGCAGACATACAGCGGCGTGTGCAGACAGAAATGGGTGCTCCACTTGCCTGTGCGTTAAGTGAGCATTTCGGGAGCTACACACCGGACATGGCAGACAAAGAAAAAGCACTTATTGGGCACATTCTTTTCAAAGAGAAGAGGGTCAGTTAAAATTCCACTTTTGGTCTTTTTTTTTTTTTTTTTTTTTTAGAAGATAAAATTGTACATTCATGACTTCCTTTGTTTTTTGGTCGTGTACACAAGAGGTGGTCACTAGCTGTGGATTACAAAGTTGATCGACTTGTAAGAACTCTGCAGTTAAAGCAAAATAATGTTAAAGGTACAGAGATCAGTGTGGAGAGAGTGTGCGTTTGTGTGTGCGTGTGTCTTGTGTGTGAATACGTGCAGAAACATGTCAAACATGGCACCATTCCTTTCACAGGACAGGAGCAGGTCAGCGCATGATGAATGCCAGTAAAATGGTGACCACATCACTCATGGATGCTGGTAAAATGGAGGCACCAAGATTGTAGGCCACTCTGCCATTATCTATCACTCAATGTGGCACACAAACAGCAGTAAAGTAATGGGTAAACAATTATGAATAAAAACAACAGTTATTTGTATAATTCATATATTTTTTAAAAGAGATTTGTGAGATTTGTACCGCTAACAGCACAACTCCACATTGCGGTTTGATTGGATATAAAACCAGGAAGGCTGACTTGCAGCGTAATTCTTTCACTACAGATATTCTGATTTTAATGTGCGGAATTTATAACACTCCTTCATGACATTTCTGACTCTACCTAAATAGGCTCAATAGATTTACCAGTTGTGTACCAACTTTACCTCCTGTAGTTGGCTGTGAAGTGAAGACACAGCACAATTGACCTAGTGTTTCATTTTGAATTACATTATATATATAACACACAGAACCTTTTAAACACAGAGAAAAAAGAAAAAAAACTTTCACATGGAAAAAAAATGATTAAAAACAAAGAGGCAAACTAATATTCATAACACCAAATCCTAAAAAATCATCCAGCTGGACACATAAATCTATTTGGAATCTTCTAGAAAAAAAAAAAAAAAGATTATTTCTGCAAACTTAATTAGCAATGAATGGTGCATTGGGGTTTGAAAAGGCAGCCAACAAGGTATGCATTAATTTCTAAATACTCTACCAAATACTCTTTATTCTAAACATTACCCAGAAAACAAGATTAATTGTGTGGCAAATTATGAGACACTTTGAAAAAGGGCAAATTACGAGACACTTGTGTAGTACGGGGCCATAAGGAGTAACAGGTGGTGCTTCAGTGTTGGGCTGAAGCTTTCCCCACCGTGCCACCATCTCAGGGGTATAATCATCACAGCTACCTCAGGAAAAGAGCGGGAAAAGCCTAACTTCACCGAGGAACGGTAGAGTTCCGCCATCTTGTTTAGAGCTCGCCTGGAGCGTTCGTCTAATAGTATTTGTGATTTCTCCACATACATTTTCTTTAAAAAATAGCTGGCTTGCGGTTAACTTTGTTTACTGGTCCACACTAATACATCGCAGGCATTATGTATCTCAGCTTATCATATGGTTGCACACTGCTGCCTTGATAAAGTGGCTTTTACTGAACGTCTGGGTCAACACACTGCGAGACCTAAGGTTGGAACTGACATTTTTATCACAAATTAGCTAATGTCATTAATAAGTTGTTCATTGGGCCCTAAATATATGCGTTTTACAACAGAATACTGTTTAAAAGTATGATAAAATGTTAAATTAAAAAGGTTGTATCTGCTTGGAGCCCATTCACTTTGGTATCCTTGAAGCCCAATATCTCAAAACCACACAGAACGCAAAATAGAACATACTCAATTATGAAATTATTACATTTGGCACTTTTTAATTTTCTGTATTTCTTTTCTTCTTTTTTTTTATTTTTATAAATGCATGCATGATGCATTTTTACTCTAAAATATGTCCACATGTTTATGTACCATTTCTGTCCAGATATACAGGTAAAATTGAATAACATTAATGTAATTACGATATATTAGGGAGCTGTGTTTTCCTTTACAACGGCTTGTATCCATCCACTCCAAACTATTCACATAATGTGCGGTATCACTGAAGGGTCCTACATAAGAGCTATATATCTTCATAAGCACTACATAGCACATTCATAAGCACTACATACGCATTCATAAGCACTACATAGCGCATACATAAGCACTACATAAGCATTCATAAGCACTACATAGCACATTCATAAGCACTACATAAGCATTCATAAGTGCCCAGTGCGGTGAGTAATGTCAACATCGATGCAGCAAGTAAAGTGACATTGCCATGACATACCAAGTGAACTGGCAGATCCTTAAGTCGGTCATCAACATAGGTTCTTATGAATGCCTATATAGTGCTTATGAATGCCCTATATAGTTCTTATGAAGGAGTTATATAAGTCTTATGTAGGACCCTTCAAATACAGTCCTACTGAATGTTCTTACTGATCACAAACACATGCATGTGCATACGCACACGTGCACACGCACACACACACACAAACACATTGAAACACGTGAAGACACATATATGCGCACACACGCATGTAAACACACATACAGATGTGCCGACACACAGAAAAGCACATGCACGCATTCATCCAAATGAGCAGATAACAATCATGCACAGAAAATAGCAAAAATCACTTTTTTTCTGACACTGATCCAAAAGCAATCTCCATTATTTACCATTACTCCTGATTAGAGAGGGCACACGTCGTCAGGAACACAGTGGTGAGCGTTTTTCAAGTTTGAGAATAAAGAACTGAGCCACAGTTTAAGCCAGCTTCTAAGATAAACTTAAGAGTGCCGGGACTCCAAAAGGCGGTTTCATGGTCGGTGCGTTAAGAAAATAATACAATAAAAAAATGATATATGTATACACAGAGAGAATATTGCAATACTGATAATTCAAATGCGCAGTGTAGGAGTTAAGCCCTTTTACTCAAACTCTCCTTCCCTGACCTGCAGTCTTTCTAACGGGAATTTATTCACGGATCAGTCTGGCATTACTCAAGATCAATTGGCAGAGTAGAAGGATATAATTAGGGTTATTATTGCATTTGTACAAACAAAGCAAGCTGACATATAATTGGATTTCTAACAGTATAAACACACGTAGAGTGCAGCATATTTAGTGCAGACCATCTGTGACAATCAAGCACGTTTTTTTCCGCGGTTAACGAGGACTGCCCTTTTGCAGTAAAGCTGGAAACATGCGGCTTTTTTTCTTGTTTTCTATATTAACCGTGCAATTATACATCTGCGCGACACAAACAATGTGAGAAAATATATTTTCACAGACGTGGTTGTCTTCGACTTTCATGTTTTTTTTAAATATTGGGAATAGATTTGACTAGATTAAGAAAAGAATAAATACTGAATTAAGCGGAGACAGACAGCTAATAACCGATAAATTAAGCATCTTGATTGTCACAAATGTCAACATCGGCATCTGTTGGCTTCGCCGGTTCTTCCAATTCTGTACACCAGTCAGAACACGACGTAGGCTTACACAGTATGACGAAAATAATAATAACAATGTACCAATATGCATAGTCAATTGCATATGAAGAACAAAATTATTGCAGCTAAAATGAACGTTCGCGTGAATATCGAATCCTTTCTTCTGTTGTGGAAGACCTACGACCTCAACAAATTTGATATGCGTTTGGGAAATTCTTTAAATAACAAACTGACAAGTTTAAAAGGCGAGACCTGCCAAATACACCAGACTTAATTGTTCAAGCGCTCTCATGCTAAGAATCTGAACGGTAAATTGCCTAGTACTGTACAGATATTCATACCGGCGATTTGGCAATTTGACTCACTCAAATGGTATAATTTCACATCCTGGGGCAACACGAGGCCAGAGAAAACACAGCCTTTGCGTCGGTTTCGACAGAAATAAATCTGATGATAGTAATTGGATATTCCAGGTTCTTACTGGAAAGGATCCTCTTAGGGCCAAAACAACCAAGCTTCCTGAAGGCTTCAGATGGGAAATACAGGACCCAGCAGAGAACTTTCCATATCCTCTCTGTATCTGTAATGTGGACGCAGTCACATGACACAGTACTCCGCGAGTTCTGCAGAAGAACTGAGACTCATTCTTACGCTTAAAAAAACAACAGCAAACGCAACAGAGCTAACGGCTGTTTCCAACAAGCCATTAAAACTATATCACTATATCATTCCAAATACTGTAATAGTGTAAATGTAACATTATCAAACAGCAGGGGTAAGAGGTTTTGAGGCCAGGTGACACTCCATTCGCCTTTACTGGGAGGGTGTGGAATGGGTGCAATGGGGGAATGCTTTTTTCAGCATACAAAACGGAGAAGGATTAAGATTTTTTTTAAAGCCATCCGTAACATAGAGGCATTTATTGATTTATAGATGGAAAAATAAAAATAAATGCACACCTCTCTATTTTTCTTTAGAAACATTTTGTGCATAATAACAGACACTAAAATTGTCTGTGATCACAGCAGACATGCATGCTGTCTATAATATCCACCGTCAGTAATTACATCATAATTACGTCTCTAGTCTGTAAAATGTGTGCCCTTATTTCTTACAGCTAATTTAGAGACGTGGCACACAATATGTGCGAATTAATCAAACATTCTACATCTAAAAGCTAATCGTGGTACATGTAGGTAGAGAAAAGCTCTGCCGTTCTTACAGTATTTAACAAATGGCTATTTGATCGTGCTCGCTCAAAACTTATGGGCAGCATAAGTAACTGCTCAAAGTAAACTGACTTCTATCATGACTGGCAATGCTATATACAGTAGCGTCATATAGTGTATGGCGGTTAAAACAAACAGAATGACTTCATTCTGCACCTGCTGTTCATCAGTAACATTTTTTTTCCATCTAAAGGTCTATCTACAAAATAAAATAATAACAATAAATATATTATCCATCAATCAGTAGGTTTGAATGCAAGTACCTTTCTATGTGATTATTTGAACATCCATTTCAGAAAATAGCAGATGCTAATGTACCCTCTTGTCCATTTAATCTATAAGCAAGACTAAAAATAAAGAAAGCTAACTAGTAAAATTACAAATTTAATCTAAAAAATATGTTTAACCTGTAGTACCCTGCCTTGAAGTCAAGAATCAGAATCATATCTGAAATTTCTTCAATGAAAAAACAAATAAAATAAATTTAAATAAAAGTACCAATATTCAGCTATTCTGTCATGTATCTCTATTGGACTTTGCACCATGTTATTCCAGTAAACAAATGTTTAGATAACGTTTTTCAGTTTCCTCATTTTTACATCAGATAATGCTCAGGCATTCTGAAATTGTTGAAATTTTTTAAAATATGCCCCAAAATTACTCATGGAAAACGAAACCAGATTGGACCCAGAGTCCCTCAGCTGACCTTTGACCCTAAACCCATACAGTTGCCCAATGCCATTTATCAACAGTAAACCATAGCATAGCTCCATCCAATAGTGCACCTGTGTGCAGCATGAGGAAGGGTTACTCTAGTAATTAGCAAGTGAGATGTCATTTATGGTCTGCAGTTTACCGTGGTCCATTAGTGTGAAACAGCCAAACCAAACAAATCCGTAAAATACAGTTCACCATGGTCCCTTAGTGTGAATCTGGCAAATAAAACAAACATGTAAACGGGAAAAGAAAAAAAAAAAAACTGCCCCAGATGTCATGTAACACTTTCATACCAAACACATTGGTAAATGTTTCATAAGTAAACATTTCTGTAAAAGTTGTTTTTAAAAAGTAAACATTTGAATATTACCACTGAAGTGTTATAGCAGAATTTACCACTGGTTCCCCGAGGGTTCCCCAGGACCTGACCTCTAAAACATCTCCCCAGGGCCTGTCCCAAACACCGTACTTCCCTACTGTCGAGTATACAAGTTCAGTACACTAGAAGTTAAGGAGGCAACACTTTCTGTATATATAGTGTACTTAAAATCTCTGAGGGATATACTTATTCCCAGGGTTTTAGATGAGTGTACGCTTTTTCAGGACGTAAACCATCGTTTTTAGGGGGTCCCATATATCACAGAGGAAGAGGTGGGGCCTTGTTACCATGCGGGCAGGATGTCTGAGGACACTTCCACAGTACTGTTGGAACACAGTATGGAGGATACTTTTTGCATACAGCCATTGCTTGCTAAAATACACACTAAACAGTAGGCAGTATGTTTAGTTCATAGTACACGGTAATTAGGAGGCTCTATTGGACACAGCCCTGGTGTAATGGCACAGGGGAATGTGACTGGAAGGGAAGGTTCGGTAAAGGTTTTGTGCAATAGTAGCCAGGCAGATGTTTCACTCACCCAACGGTCACACAAAGCTCCACTGCAGAATCTTTACAATGGCCTTCAACAAAAACCAGCACTTCAGCACCTAGTAAACATATCACTGAAGCAGGATCTGATATTTAGTGTGACAGTGCACACGCGCACAAACAAACACACACACATCTCTCCACGAGCTGCCTGGGCTCATGTCGATGTTTAAACAGCCTTTATCGCATTAGCACGTGCGTGTGGCAGTGGCATTTCAAAGGCCTCGTTTTAGTATGGAAATTTCCGTGTGTGGGGGAAGAAAGGGGAAAACCCGCGGTTGAAGTCACATGACTTTCCCACTCGTTCTCCTCTGCGCGCCGAATCACGCGGGACAATTAAAACAGGTGGGGTGATCTGCCGAAAGCGTGTGGGGGTAAAAGCCAGAATCGGGCGGGGTAACAGTCAGACGTGGGTGGGGTAAACTGCAGGAAGTGGATGAAGATCAGGGGGAAAACTGGGCAATACAGGAATCCTCAACAAACATCCCTGAAGTTCGGAGGAATGACTAGAATTTAAAGACTTATTTTTTCACCCACTTGGTGATGGAAAATTAATAACATAACAGTTAAACAAAATTCCGGAAGATTCCCAGGTGGAGCACTATGTTGCGAGGTACCGTAATTAGCTGTGCTTTTAATCTGCTAAACTGCCACTATGGGGTTCCATGGACTTCTGCACTTGGAATGAGAAAAATAGCATCGTTAAACAACCCGACTTTCATCCTCTACCAGGATCTGAGCTGGCGTGACTCATCACTACTGTACCGTTTCACAGCTCCACATGCCTGAAGTTGGTTTCTCCAAATTCAACAACTTTTTCCACCACCCTCATCTCTTTTCTTTTAGTCTATTACCTACAATGCAGCCTGGGGTCAAAGGGCAGGGTCCCACGTGACCTGTTTGACAGCAGGGCTTCCTGGTCTGGGCCCGGGCTACTTTTTGGAGAACTTTCCGGCTTTCTTCTTGGGCTCGTAGGGCTTTCTGAGGATGCTGGGCGTCTCCTCCATGACCCGGACCAGAAGGTCGTCGATGTAGTCCTCCAGCTCCCTTATATGGGCGTCCTTCTTCTTCACCACTTCCTTCTGCTTGACGAGCTCCTGCACCACCTCCCCGAAGGACAGGCTGCTGTACGCGGCCACCTCGGCCACGCCCACCTGCTGCACTTCCTGCCGGACACAAGCCACACCCACGCCGCCATTTTAGCTCACTGTCCCAATTCTGTCCCAATTAAAATCCCTTCCCAGGGGCTGCCAGGGAGAGACCACATGCGGTTATAATGGCCTATGGTACCCCAATGTCCTCCATGGGCGCCGTTCAGCTCAGTTCAATCACCTATAAAAATACTTAATCTCAACAAAAATGTTTTTAATTTACATCATGATCAAAATTTTTATTGATACCAAAGTATCGTTATGAAAAGGATGCCAAATTACAAGACACCTATACAATTCCCAAAAATGAAACTGAATATGTTACCCAATATATATTTTCTCATACGTGTCATACATATGTT
This sequence comes from Conger conger, assembly GCF_963514075.1. Lineage (NCBI taxonomy): Eukaryota > Metazoa > Chordata > Actinopteri > Anguilliformes > Congridae > Conger > Conger conger. Next base: position 3,184,541 of record NC_083777.1, read on the forward strand.
TCCCCACAAAAAAATGCTTCTTAAGCAAGACGTGTGTAATCAATAAGCTAAACCATGACTAGAGTCAGCAGAAAATATGTGTGGTGATGATCTGATGAAGTAATATGTAGGACTGTTTTAAAGTTACACACTATTTTCTCAACACCATCAGTAATCTTTTTCTTCTCTTAAATAGCATATGTACAGCATCTGTGTTACGAGCAAAGAGAACACGTGTACAGTCTTCATACAACCAACTGAAACATCTATATTCATTAATAAAAGAACTGAATCAGTACTAGGATTGTTAATCTTAAGTCTTGTCGAAATAATTGCAAAAAAGACGCAACATAAGTACTCCAATTCATAGGGCACTTTGATTATGAAAACACAAGCTAATAAGTTGAAATGAAAGTAAAATAAAAATAAAAAGTACCTGCAACTACAAGGTAAACCACATCAGTTTTCAGCAGTTGCCTGGGTCTGGTTGTATGAAACAATCGTCTAGTAATGTTCCCTCCTCTTTCCTGTCCTTTTTTAGACTAATTAGAGGTGTCGGTACACTGTTTTATGTGTTAATGATCTAATTACTGCAGGATATGTTTGCGTGTTAGTCCTCTGGAATCATCGGCTGCCCTGCACCAGACCCCGATGACATCCCCGGTAATTAGCTTTGTTTTGATCAAAACGCTTTTCCGCAGGTTTGTCAAAACGTTGAAAATGCTTGATCTTTTCTTCAGCGCCGTCAAATACTTTTAATTACCCGGACGAGGACGTCGCTGTGTCCGCTATTTACGGCACGGAGAGCTTCCGTGCGGTTAAGGCGAGGTGTGCATTCATCCGCAACGCTAAATAATTCCCAATGAAATGTGCAAACGCATTATTCAGAATCGAGTGTTCAAATGATGCAAATATCACATATCCACGATTCCAAAAAGTTAATGTTAGATGCAGTGTATTGTTAATATTGCTTAAATATCTGATATAATATTATGTACGAATGTGTTAGTAGACAACTCATTGTAAATTGTATTCATGTACCTGGCTGGACTGTACATGTTTGTGGTCTACATGCTAGAATGGCTCCAGCTGGGGCCTGTAAAAGTAAAGCTCTGTTCGACCCATCTCTGCAACATTCCCTCATGTCACACTTGTGTTCCTGTCTTCTGCCGTTCAAAATGTGTTATGGGAATCATTTATTCAGCATTTGTCCAATTTCGAAAACAAATTAAGCGCATGCATTTAGGGCATTTCTCTCTCTCAACTCCGGAAAAGTTTTTAGGGGGAGGGGGGTCGTTTTGGTCTTTCCCAGGGGAAAAGATGAGCCCGCTTTTCCTTGCGAAACTGATAAAAGACGAAGAAAACAAAACAAAAAGTGTGTTTGCGGTTGAGAGGAGCAGCTGGCTGCGATACCCCACCTGCGAGGAGCGGAGGAGCTCTCATTATGAAGGCCGTGGGCCTCCTTATCCCGCGTAATGAGCAGCCCTGCCGCTGCCAGCTGCGCCGCTCCCCGCCCCAGCCCTTTATCAGCCAGCGTTCCTGCACACCGTGCCCCACGGCCGCGCACCACGGTCAGTGGGTGAAGGTTGACATCACCGCCTCTTATTTTCCACTCTATCAGTTAAGTGCAATCTTCGCTATGCAGAATTCGGAACAAAAAAACAAAAACAAAGCAAAAGCAGGTGACAGGTCTATGTTCCGCAGCCACAGTTCAGGGAGGTCGTTGTTATCTCATGAGAACCTGCGGGTTTAGCTGATGGGATCGGCGATGAGCAGGGCGTGGCCGGAGATGACATGGTCTTAGGCTGCCTGACGGGTTGAGCAGTAAAGACCAGACAGGTCGTCTGAAGGTCTGCCCTACCGCTACAGCCCCCAGCCCTAACCTGCCCTACTGCTGCAGCCCCCAGCCCTAACCTGCTCGACTGCTACAGCCCCAGTGCTAACCTGCCCTACTGCTACAGCCCCAGTGCTAACCTGCCCTACTGCTGCAGCCCCCAGCGCTAACCTGCCCTACTGCTGCAGCCCCCAGCGCTAACCTGCCCTACTGCTACAGAGCCCCAGTGCTAACCTGCCCTACTGCTACAGAGCCCCAGCGCAAACCTGCCCTACTGCTACAGCCCCCAGCGCTAACCTGCCCTACTGCTACAGCCCCCAGCCCTAACCTGCCCTACTGCTGCAGCCCCCAGTGCTAACCTGCCCTACTGCTGCAGCCCCCAGCGCTAACCTGCCCTACTGCTACAGAGCCCCAGTGCTAACCTGCCCTACTGCTACAGAGCCCCAGCGCAAACCTGCCCTACTGCTACAGCCCCCAGCGCTAACCTGCCCTACTGCTACAGCCCCCAGCGCTAACCTGCCCTACTGCTACAGCCCCCAGCGCTGACCTGCCCTACTGCTGCAGCCCCCAGCGCTAACCTGCCCTACTGCTACAGAGCCCCAGTGCTAACCTGCCCTACAGCTACAGAGCCCCAGCACTGACCTGCCCTACTGCTACAGAGCCCCAGCACTGACCTGCCCTACTGCTACAGCCCCCAGCACTAACCTGCCCTACTGCTACAGCCTCAAGCGCTAACCTGCCCTACTGCTACAGCGCCCCCAGCGCTGACCTGCCCTACTGCTACAGAGCCCCAGCGCTAACCTGCCCTACTGCTACAGAGCCCCAGCGCTAACCTGCCCTACTGCTACAGAGCCCCCAGCGCTAACCTGCCCTTCTGCTACAGCCCCCAGCGCTAACCTGCCCTACTGCTACAGAGCCACCAGCGCTGACCTGCCCTACTGCTACAGCCCCCAACACTAACCTGCCCTACTGCTGCAAAGCCCCAGTGCTAACCTGCCCTACTGCTACAGAGCCCCAGTGCTAACCTGCCCTACTGCTGCAGAGCCCCAGCGCTGACCTGCCCTACTGCTACAGAGCCCCAGCGCTGACCTGCCCTACTGCTACAGCCCCCAGCGCTAACCTGCCCTACTGCTACAGAGCCCCCAGCGTTAACCTGCCCTACTGCTACAGCCCCCAGCGCTAACCTGCCCTACTGCTACAGCCCCCAGCGCTGACCTGCCCTACTGCTGCAGCCCCCAGCGCTAACCTGCCCTACTGCTACAGAGCCCCAGTGCTAACCTGCCCTACAGCTACAGAGCCCCAGCACTGACCTGCCCTACTGCTACAGAGCCCCAGCACTGACCTGCCCTACTGCTACAGCCCCCAGCGCTAACCTGCCCTACTGCTACAGCCTCAAGCGCTAACCTGCCCTACTGCTACAGCGCCCCCAGCGCTGACCTGCCCTACTGCTACAGAGCCCCAGCGCTAACCTGCCCTACTGCTACAGAGCCCCAGCGCTAACCTGCCCTACTGCTACAGAGCCCCCAGCGCTAACCTGCCTTGCTGCTACAGCCCCCAGTGCTGACCTGCCCTACTGCTACAGCCCCCAGTGCTAACCTGCCCTACTGCTACAGCCCCCAGCGCTAACCTGCCCTACTGCTACAGCCCCCAGTGCTAACCTGCCCTACTGCTACAGAGCCCCCAGCGCTAACCTGCCCTTCTGCTACAGCCCCCAGCGCTAACCTGCCCTACTGCTACAGAGCCCCCAGCACTGACCTGCCCTACTGCTGCAGCCCCCAGCGCTAACCTGCCCTACTGCTACAGCCCCCAACACTAACCTGCCCTACTGCTGCAAAGCCCCAGTGCTAACCTGCCCTACTGCTGCAGAGCCCCAGCGCTGACCTGCCCTACTGCTACAGAGCCCCAGCGCTGACCTGCCCTACTGCTACAGAGCCCCAGCGCTGACCTGCCCTACTGCTAGAGCCCCCAGCGCTGACCTGCCCTACTGCTACAGAGCCCCAGTGCTAACCTGCCCTACTGCTACAGAGCCCCAGTGCTAACCTGCCCTACTGCTACAGAGTCCCAGCGCTGACCTGCCCTACTGCTACAGAGCCCCAGTGCTAACCTGCCCTACTGCTACAGAGCCCCAGCAGTAACCTGAACACAAAGTACCAATTTAAAATGAAGGTAAAAAAGAAAAACCCACACACGTTCATTTACCATGCGCACAAAGAGGCATCGGTATGACCATGAACTGTTATTATTATTATTATTTTTCCTTAACCAAGGTCTCTGTAACAGTATAAAGGCGGGAGGGGGGGGAGGGGGGCAGATAAGAGGAGCACTTGGCATCTCCAGTTGTCTCATTACTGCACTAATGAGGAACTTTGCTCTGGGAATATTAGAGCAGCCATGTTCACATCTCTGCGCGGCCCCCGTTCGGAGCGTAATTAGAGCCTTAAAGCCGCACAGTGGCGGCTTTCGCCCGGGCGCGGCTCTCCGTACGGGGAGCAGATGTCAGCGTGGACACGACTCACGCCCCGCCGTGACCCGTCAGGACCGGCGGAGGAAAAGCGCTGTGATGGTCCCCACGGCTTTAATCAGGGCCTCCAGTGCAGCCCTGACGCCCGAGCCTGGCCAATCACGCAGGAATAGTAATTAACTTGAACTTAAACTAATGATAAAAAAAAGAAACACCTTCAGCAAAACTCTTTTTTTAACATTAAAGACTGGTAATGTTCTGACATAATGAAGGTGAAAAAAAACCATTTTTGTACTTTTAAAACCTTAAGTAAGGCAATTTACACATTACATTTCTTTTGGTGCGCTCCAATTATTATACAAGTACAATATAATAAATCTCGTGACCTGGAAGGACCACACTAATAACTTCACACAGTCTACAATTATGAGTAGATCAAAAATGATGGCCATTGTTTTCAGCTGTTAATTAGATAAATGGCACTCTTATAACAGGGTGTCAAAGATGATATGACTGCAGAAGTCTCTGCATTGATTGGGATGTCTAACGAGACCGAGAAATTGCCCAATTAAAAGTTAGTGGTGTTTTTGAAAAGCTTTTTGCCTTGTTTCAAAGATTAAAAAGGGCCTCTTTCCGAAAACTTTTTTGCAGATGTAAAAGGCATCTTGTTGCATCAGTCAAAACACATTTAATTAGCGCTATGTGTTTACTTGGGCAATTTTTTTTTGACAGCACTGCGCAAAATAAATAATTATTTTACATTGTGCTGTTTGCTTTAGTAAATAGCATTGAGATGGTTAAGCCTCTCACGCTGAAAGATCTCTCCTCAGAATATCACACGGAAAACCCTTAACAGAAGCCTTCATCTTGACTACATCCTCATTTACTTCAGTTACCAACAGTCTAAGCTTGTGTTGCCCTCAGTGGCCATGTAAACATCAATAACATCGATCCGAAAATCTGAAAGTAACCAGTGATTTTACTGGAGCCCTTTAAATATCTAAATTCCTTCAACCCTCTGATTGCTTCTGTCACCATAACGGAAGCCCCAACTCCTTTAAATCACGACTTATGGATGGTGATACAATGTCATACAATGTAACAAATGTAATTTGATCGCTTGATAACAAAAATAAATTTTTTTTGTTTTTTTGGAGGCAGAATTTTAGGATTTTTCCTATTTTTAAGTAGCATGACCTTGAATGTGTGTTCAAGGTCAAGATGCAGTCATCATAGAGCAGCCTTACATTTTCACGGCCCTGGCTCTGCTCCCGGTGAGGCGACGTCTGTCGCACCCCGCTCAAGTCCTCCTTGCTTCTCAAGTTACCGCTAAAAGGTGAAAAAAAAAAGAAGTCTGTCACAATCCAAGTTGGAGAAGTCTGATCGTACATAAGAACCCATCGTGGACAACACACAGAATTAAAGATCTGATGTCACACAGAATGGAATGGAAAGGTCAAATGGATTCTGTTTTTGAAGATGGACTAATCAATGTTCGAGTATATGTCCGAGTATTTGTAGTTTGGGTTGAAGGGGTCGGTGATGTACCTGAGTCTGTAGTTTGGGTTGAAGGGGTCGGTGATGTACCTGAGTCTGTACTTAGGGTTGAAGGGGTGGGTGGTGTACCTGAGTCTGTAGTTAGGGTTGAAGGGGTCGGTGATGTACCTGAGTCTGTAGTTAGGGTTGAAGGGGTCGGTGATGTACCTGAGTCTGTAGTTAGGGTTGAAGGGGTGGGTGATGTACCTGAGTCTGTAGTTAGGGTTGAAGGGGTCGGTGATGTACCTGAGTCTGTAGTTAGGGTTGAAGGGGTTGGTGTCGGTCGGGCCCTCGCTGCTGAACGGGTTTGGGGAGCGGAGGTCGCCCGAGCTGCCGGACCGGCTCCCATTGCTGGCCTTGCGGCCGTCCTTCTTCCCGGTCACGCGCTCCAGCAGGCTGACCTTCTCCTTCTTCTCCTTCGGCCGCTCCCAGGCCACGGGGGCCTCCGCCTGGAAGGGGTTGCGGTTCCGCGGCAGGGTGGCGTACTTCTGCGGCAGGCCGTCGCAGACGTCGGTGAACGGGTCGCCGAGGCCCCCGCTGTCCTCGCCCCCCGGGACCTCACTCTGAGACCGGCGGTGAGGGGAGGAGCCTGCCAAGAGACGAGCGCACTCCTTTAGACTCCTCCCAAAACCTCCCGGAGAGAGGAACGCGCTCCATTAGACTCCTCCTCAAAGCCTCCTGGCTCATACGCCAGCCACTTCTGCAGTTTCCTACACTGGGACCTCAATTTAGCAATTATTCAGCTTATTATTCTGCTGTCTTTCTTTCCAAACAGTTTGTTTCAGTAAGCCAATTGTTTGGCCTAGATATCTGACAGATTTGTCTTATTTCTCAGCCTCATAATGGCTTCCTTGATTTTCATTGGCACAACTGGTCCTCATGTTGACAAAGGCAATAACAGACTCCAAAGGCAATGAAAAGCCTAGAATCAAGACTAGGTACTGAATACCTGCACTAAGGATGCAATTGAACACACCAGACTAATCAGAAACAGCTGAGAATCAATTGGTCCTAAATATTATGGCGCCCTGAAACGGGGGGCTGTGTATGAAACAGGTAGCAATCCCTACTCGGATCACCTGATATGGATGTAAACAGTCTCCAATTAGAGCTGGCAGTCCGCACTAATACTCACTGTTTCATTTCAAATCCAACAGAAATTGTAGCCTGGTCCAAATATGAACTGTGTGTGTGCGCGTGTGTGTGCGTGTCTGTGTGCATGTGTATGTGTGTGCGTGTGCGCGCGCATGTGTGTGCGTGTGCGTGTGTGTGTGTGTGTGCGTGTGTATGTGTGTGCGTGCGCGCGCGCATGTGTATGTGCGTGTGTGTGTGTGCATGTGTGCGTGTGTGTGTGTGTGTGTGTGTGCGTGTGAGTGTGTGTGTTCCTGGTGACATGACTGTGACAGAGTATTTAGGTCACAGCAGCCTACTGAAGATACAGACAGGAAATTCCTCTTCGCATTCATTTGGGTTTCAAAGACCTATTTATTCAAGGATTTTAGTGAATCTAAAGACCCAAACGCAGCAGAGGGGGCACATGATCGTACCAGCATATCACAATACAAGCTCTGTGAGAGTCTTATTCAATCATTTCAAAGAGTCTCAACAATTATCCACAAAAAAAGATCAATTACTCTGAAAATGCTCGGCTTAAATGCCTGCCTCCAGGATGCCTGAGAGAGTCTGTCTGTGTAATGCCCAGTGCTGCACAAAACACTACTGTTGTTTTGTAGGTTGCTAGTTAAAATGGTTTACACAGACAGTGAAATATTAATAAATATTAACGTGAGTCACACCTGCAAGAGACATGAGACCATCTCACTATTTCAGTGTGGGAATGGGTAAAAGGTGGCAAACCCTCCCCTATGTGGTTTCTCCTGACAATTTGATGATAGTCTGTTAATTAAAATATTCCCCGGGTCCTTATCTGTCAGAGTTGTGACCCGCGTGGAGACGGTTGGGCAGAGGGCGTCCTGTCTGCCACATCCGTATCCACAGAACATCCCTCTGCAGCTCCCGGTTTTTTTAGCGGCTGACGCGGGTCAAAGGTCATACATAGGCTAATTCTGGCTTGGGCAGTGGGTTCATATTCATATGGAAATCAATTCATTTTACACTCACAGACAAAATGGTTCCCATAGGAACCCTGTGATTCCACAGAAGAACCCTATCTCATTAAAGGGTTCTTTGTCAGGCAAAATGGTTCTTTGATAGAGGGTTCCATAATGAACTAAAAAGGGTTCCTCTATGGAGACAAGCCAAAATAGTTTTTTTTCTGGGAGTGTATATTAGTTATCTTGTTCAGGCAGCTTATAGCCTAGAGGCTACGGTGCTTGCCTGGGACCTGGAAGGCTGGAGGTAGGTGGTTTAAGCTCCAGTGTAGCCACAGTAACATCAGTGCACATTGGACCCTTGAGCAAGGCCCTTAACCCCACGCCGCTCCAGGGGGACTGACCCCTGCTTAGTCTACTCAACTGTAAGTCCCTTTGGATAGAAGGGTCAGCTAAATAACAGGAATGCACCATCGTGTGCTGTACGCCGCACTGTGAGTGGGTCTGCAGGGGCGGCGGGGGGGTCTCACCGCTCTCCTCGATGGAGTTCATGGAGTCGAGTTTGGGCCGGAAGTGGGTGCCCATGAGGTCGGACATGGAGTGGGCGGCGGAGAGCTTCTGCGGGCCCAGCAGGGTGCGTTTGGGTTTGGGTTTGGGCGGCCGGTCCTGGGCGGGGCGCGGGGGGTCGGCGTCGCAGGCGGCCGAGCGGGGCAGGATGGCGGACGAGGCGTCGGAGAACACCCCGTCGTGCTTGCGCCCCTTCATCTTGTCCTTCAGCCGGGAGAAGGGCGAGCGCGGCTTGTCGCGCATGGACAGGTCGAACATGCTGGCCGTCATGTTGTTCCTCATGAACTGGATGCTCACCTGGATCTGCCCGCGGCCCTTCTTCTTCTTCCCCGGCCGGGACTCCAACGGGTACCAGCTGCAGGCAGAGGGGACAACATGGAGAGGGCGGGTGAGGACATGAGAACATGGACAACAGGCAGAACAACTGGAGGCAGTGGAGACAGACACAAAATGGAGAGGGCGGTTAAGGACATGAGAACAAGGACAACAGGCAGAACAACTGGAGGCAGAGGAGACACACAAAATGGAGAGGGCGGTTAAGGACATGAGAACAAGGACAACAGGCAGAACAACTGGAGGCAGAGGAGACACACAAAATGGAGAGGGCGGTTAAGGACATGAGAACATGGATGACAAGCAGAATAGCTGGAGGCAGAGGAAACAGACCCAAGATGGAGACAACAGGTAAGGACATGAAAACATGGACACAATGCAGGAGAACAAGCACCAACCCAGGGTCCAAAACCGGCCTTTGTTTTTAATGCCCGCTTCCTGGTCTTGTTGGGAGACGTTGCTCAATAGCTCAGTGGAGTCGGCCGCAGCATACAAGTGGCGGCCTGTATCGTAGTGGTTAAGGTGAATGACTGGCATACACAAAGTCGGTGGTTCTAATCCCGGTGTAGCCACAATAAGATCCGCACAGCCGTGGGCCCTTGAGCAAGGCCCTTAACCCTGCATTGCTCCAGGGGAGGATCGTCTCCTGCTTAGTCTAATCAACGGTATGTCACTCTGGATAAGAGCGTCTGCCAAATGCCAATAATGTAATGTAATGTGAAGTGTCAATGGCGACAATACGGTAAAATTATTAAAATACAAAGGTCATTATTTTTTCCCACAACTAAATGTAGAAGCAATAGGTGATTATATTTAGCCTAATATCTCCCCGTTTGTTAAGTTATTGTGTTATTAGTGTACCAGCTGGAAGCAGAGGACAGAGACACAACATGGAGAGAGCGCGTGAGGACAAGAGAACAGGGAAAACATGCAGGAGAATACACACACCAAGGCATGAGACCTGCAGAACTGCCCAACCCTGGTCCTGGAGACCTACTGTCCTGCAGGTTTTCACTCCAAACCAAACAAACCACACCTCATTCAACAACTCGAGATTTCACTGAGCTGTGAGTAAGCAGAATCAGGTAAGACAAATTAAAGTTAAAAGACAAAATGTAACAAGGTTGTGCAGCCCTGCGCTACTGAATGCGCAGAAGATGCGTCAGAGATGGAACAAACCAGTAACGAAAGTGATGATTTGTTGTCTCTATTAAAATGTGAATGAAAAATGTAATACATTATTCAGAAACATGAACTTTCACAAAAAATAACTGTGATCCTAATTCAGCAACAGCTCTCACTGATCATACCACTAACCGACTTTATCTACCCATTATCTCACATTACCTCATAACCTGCTGCAAGAACAGCCATTATTGGGATATATACTGCTTAAGTATTGAATGACACAGTAAAACTACAACTTGCTTATTGTTTATAGCTTCAATTCCAAGATAGCGTTTTCATTTCATATCCTTATAATCATTTTATAAACGATCTGCCAGTAGACTTCAGTACTGCGATTAAATATTCTGATTTTATGACCCCAATAGTTAGGGTTTATATAAATATATCCTTTGTAAAAATATTGGAAGCATATGCTCAACTATTTGCATTAGTGTTTCATGTTTGAGGTGGATTTGCAGATAGGGGCTGTATACTGGGAGCCATTTGCATTTAAATGCCTTTGACCCCGAAGTTAATGCAGTACTCTCACCCCAAATCCATTTATTTTCTATAGCCAATCATACCCCTTTGTTAAACTGAATATGATATGAGGACAGGAATGATAAAGGCTATTCTTGAAGGAGAAGATTAAACACTTCTAATGACAAACAGGCCCAGGTACGGGCCCAGGGTGCGTTTAGAGGGGCTTTAGGACTGGATCCAAGGCGGGTTTTAGCACACTGTGTTATACCAACGATCTCAGAGTTATACCAACGATCTCAGAGGACTGTGATTTGGCCTCAGGAGAAATGGACACTTTCCCAGCAGTGCTCTTACAGCACAGCAGCTCCACAGCGCCGGGCGACCGGATCTGCAGAGATGACATCATAACAGTGATGTCGCTGTGATGTCACTGACAGTGCTCTTACAGCACAGCAGCTCCACAGCGCCGGGCGACCGGATCTGCAGAGATGACATCATAACAGTGATGTCGCTGTGATGTCACTGACAGTGCTCTTACCGGACAGTTGCTCCATAGGGTTGGGTGACCAGATCGGCAGAGATTACATCATAATGCCATCCGATCGAATGGTTCTAAAAATAAGTGCTTTGCTTCAGATGTTTTGTTTTGAAACTTTTATTGGATAAAAATAATTGATAAAAAGAAGCTGTTGGAGGCCAAACAAAAATCTAGGCCTCACTGTCCAAAATTCTAATTACTGCAATCAATGAATGCATTATTAATTCATAATATATGGGCTAATGGTGGATCCATTTGGAACAAAAGGGCTAAAAGCGTTAGCCTTCCCAGCACTGTGTGGGGCAGACTCTTCAGTATCCTCAACTGCCCCGAACAGACTGTTATATTTAGGGTCAGAACGACTTTCACTGCGTAGATCCATGTACTTTCATTCAGTTTAATGGGATGCATTGCTCTGAGTGATCTCAGATACGGCCAGTAAAATTCACTCCCATTATTCATAAACAACAGGAAGCATTTCAGTTGAATCCTCCCTTGTCCATTCACGCAGACCTCCTTCTGATCTACCCTGTGTGGGCATGTACGTTTGCGTGTGTATGTGCTAGTGTATGTGCGAGTGTACATGTTAGCATGTGTATGTGCTAGTGTATATGTGCGTGTGTATGTTAGTGTGTGTATGCGCATGTGTATGCGTGTGAGTGTGTGAGTGTGAGTGAGTGAGTGTGTGTGAGAGTGAATGTGTGAGTGTATGTGTGTGTATGTGCGTGTGAGTGTGAGTGTATGTGTGTGTATGTGCGTGTGAGTGTGTATGTGCGTGTGAGTGTGTGTGTATGTGCGTGTGAGTGTGTGTGTATGTGCGTGTGAGTGTGTGTGTATGTGCGTGTGAGTGTGTATGTGTGAGTGTGTGTGTATGTGCGTGTGAGTGTGTATGTGTGTGTGAGTGTGTATGTGTGAGTCTGTCTATATGTGCGTGTGAGTGTGTATGTGTGAGTGTGTGTGGATGTGTGTGTGTATGTGTGAGTGTGTGTGTATGTGCGTGTGAGTGTGTATGTGTGAGTGTGTGTGTGTGTGTGTGTGTGTGTGTGTATGTGTGAGTGTGTGTGTATGTGTGTATGTGTGTGTGCACGGCTTTCATCAACCACTGCCCTGCGTGTTTCAGTGCTTGTGCCGCAGATCGAGTTTACAGACTGACATGTTTCACCGGAATATTCCGTCAGCCATTTCCCAGTACTGGAGAGAACACTCCGGAACAAAAGCCCCGCATATGTCACCAGTCAACCCCCCGTGCACCCCCCCGCTCCTGCCCCTGCCCCTGCCCGTGTTCACCAACAAAAAAAATCAACTGCATTATTTACAGCCGCAAAGCAGGGAAAGCTTAAACAAACAGGCTAGAGAGGGGCATTATGCGGCACCTCCCTGTGACCCCGGCAGCGCAGTTACCCGGGCCGGTGCTGATCCCCTGTATAATATGCGCACTCAGGCCGACAGCGGCCTTCCAACGGAGCCGCCGGCAGGGCGCTCTGACCCGAAATGGAGGTGCCCCGCCAGAGGTGCCCCGCCAGACGTGCACGCCGCACTCGTAACTTGTTTGCCAACTTTCGATAAATTATACATGAGGCCGGCTGGCTGTCCGCGGCCGTCTGCCTCAAAGGGGGGGCGGCGAAGGAAGAGGGCGCACGACTGGGGGGTCCCCCTTCTGCCTCCTCACCCTCAGGAACATCCGAGCGTCAAGCGCCTTCGCCGGGAGAACGTGTCTGGTGTTACGGTGCTTTTAACGGTTTAAGGGGATAACGTTAAAGCCAGCGGAGATTGAGCCGTCGCTAACAGCTCCGTATAGCAGGATGCCTGTAAAGATGTGCAAACACTCGCATATTACATGTCTCTTTATTTATTATCGGCATGTTATTACCAACTTGCTTCATTCGTTTTTGATTTCCTTTTGACTTTTTTGTTCACATTACTTTGTATTTATTTTTCATTGATTTTATGATTTTATATTTGACCTCTTTAAATGTAGCTTTTACCTTTAATTTATTGTACCACAGGGTAGAGGGGGAATGGGTTAGCATTAGCTTTAGCAGTGGGGGAATGGGTTAGCATTAGCTTTAGCAGTGGGGGAATGGGTTAGCATTAGCTTTAGCAGTGGGGGAATGGGTTAGCATTAGCTTTAGCAGTGGGGGAATGGCTTAGCATTAGCTTTAACAGTGGGGGAATGGGTTAGTATTAGCTTCAGCAGTGGGGGAGTGCGTTAGTGTTAGCTTTAGCAGTGGGGGAGTGCGTTAGTGTTAGCTTTAGCAGTGGGGGTAGTTGCTAACAGAGTAGAGGGGAATGAGTGTGCTACACCCAGGCAGTGAGTGAGAAGGCTGCAGATAGGCCCTAGGTATGCCAAAAATTCCAGCGTAGAGGAAATGAAGCAATAAAACAGGCAGATGACAAGAGTGGAGCACAAGACAGAGGCACCCAGCTGTAAACAGGACGTCCACACCGAGTGAAATCAAAAGAGGCAGCAAAGTTTTAGGAGAGAGCACAACTGCCAACTACACCTGCCAAAGCACCCACAATAGAGCGGTGGTGTAGTCTAGTGACTTCGTAATCTCAAGGTTGCATATTTGATTTCCGGGTAAAATGCTGTAAGCACTGGAGATCACACTACACTTTTGCTTCAGTGAAAACCCAGCTTTTCTAAATAGATACTATATGAGAACGCAAAAGCTTTTGTCTGCTAAATGCCTGTAATGTAACCTTAGTTTAAGTGCAGTAGGCATCTAACACCACCACGGAGAAATGCACACTTACTTTGCATTTAATGACACATGTATTCGCATTATAACCAGATCATTACATGGGCCCTCTTCATGTTAAACAAATATTTTCTCATAAATAGAACATTGGGCTTAGTCATGCATTCCAATCACACTGCAGCTTTGTCTACGCCCAACCAGTAAACGTAATGTGGAAAACCGTCCGGCTGTTCTCTGACGGGGGGGGGAGGGGGCGTGTGGCTGTTCTCTGACAGAGGGAGGAGCATGTGGCTGTTCTCTGACAGAGGAGGGAAGCGTTTGGCTGTTCTCTGACAGAGGGGGGAAGCCGGCTCAGGGTGGGTCATGAGACAGTGAATCAGGAGCTGGCCCGACCCGTGCATTACTTCTCCTAATCTGGGTCCGCGTCTGTGGCTATCGGGCCGGGGCACTAGGAGGACCACCGAGGCCATTGCCATGCAAGTACCTGAAGACAGCAGGTGACACAGAGGCATGACAGGCACAGGGGAGTGTCCCAGCTGCACCATACTCTCCCCCCATTGGCTGGTTGTGCTGCCAGTCTCAGGGACCATACAGGTGAGACAGGTTAGGGCAGAGCTGCTGCTGGATGGTGTTCTTATCATTTGAGACTCTCTGGTGTGGGATTTGTTTATCAATCTTCCACACCAGGTCAAGCAGGTCAAGTGCTGTGAGATGTTGTACTCTCCATAGAATGCAGTAGACTGTTGCCCCAATCACAAAATGCATCTATCCATTCTAATTACAATGAGCCAGGAAGGGCTAAATGGCCATGATCTTCCAACACAAATGATAAATCCAATCACTTAATCTAGCCACACTATTATGATAGTTCAGAACAGCCGAGTTTCGGTGTGAGATCCCCAACATGAACACTACTCCATCCTTCCACAAAGGCCCCTAACCTCTAAAATCTTTTACAATCTTTAAAAAAATAATTTATTTTATCAATTTGAAAAGTCTATCGATTTTAGCAATTCCTTGCTGCACTGAAATCCAATTCCCTGCAAAATTTAAAAGCTGTACAGACGCAATAACAAACTGTAAATATATCTGTTTCTTATTTTTGACAGTGTTTTCAAAAACTAGGCCTGAATTATTGTTGCTTTTATCATGAAAAGTGCAACAGCATGCCAATATTTTGGTGTGTCTAGGTGTCCAGGTTCTTACTCTAAACGAAAGGATGTTTAACATTCCTTAAAATCTTTTTTGACAGCGACAGTGAGCTATGTTAACAGCAAGACCGCAGAATAAATCTGACAACATTCTCATTGTTAATTGATTTTGTCTATGGGATGAGGACAGGAATAGAACCGTATTTCTCAATATTACAAACACAAAATGCATTCTGTTTTTAAATAAGCTGCACACATTTCAGGACTGCTCAGAGAGGAAGTAAGCCCTCACTCCTTTAGTATTTAGCATGTAATTATGAAAATGCACAAGTCAATCATCCAAATTTGAGGAAATCTTGAGTGATTTTAAGACCCCACTTCAAACAAACGGAGCATTTCACCATGTTGCATCATAGCATACAGCCATTTACCATGACAACCTACTCCTACTACTCCCATTCATTCCCACGGTGCAAACAGGCAAATCTCATTCTGTCCACTGTATACTGTATTTCAGCTTAGCTTCTTTTTGCCCTATTGCATTTCTATTGAAAACATCTAAGGCTGCTGCTTGCTGTATGTAGCATTGTTAGACTGACAATTTTAGTCGTATTGACTGGAGAATTCAAGGCAGACTGGTGGCACATACACTCAGTGAGCACTTTATTTGATATTTATTATACTTATTGGTCTCCTGCTGCTGCAGCCTATCCACTAGGAGGTTTGACGTGTTGTGTGTTCAGAGAAACTCTTCTGCATACCACTGTTGTAATGTGTGGTTATTTGCGTTACTGTCACCTTCCTGTCAGCTGCCACCAGTCTGGCCATTCTCCTGACGTCCCTGTCTGCAGAACTGCTGCTCACTGGATTTTTTTAGTTTTTCGCACCATTCTCTGCAAACTCTAGAGACTGTCGTGCGTGAAATTCCCAGGAGATCAGCTGTTTCTGAGATATTAAAAGCACCCGGTCTGGCACCAACAATCATTCCACAGTCAAAATCAATATTGCATTAACAAGCTGTACAGGTCTACCTGATAAAGTGGTCACTGAGTATACAAAACCACCCGCAGATTAAACGCAGCAAAGACAACACACACCTATTTAGATATCGAGTCTATAATGTGTGGGGGGCATTAAAGGTCAACTCAAATTAATAATAATAATGAATAACTGATGACACAAGGGCCCACCACACTTGAGTAATTACCAATATTTAGTTTGTTTAATTACAGCAGGTGTCTGTATACAACTGGTGAGAATTTAACATTTTACATTTTACACTGTCAATAGCAGTGCTAATGTTCCACTGAGCCTTCAATATCAGAAAATGGTGGACATGACATCACCAGTGCTGGTGCTGCAAACAGCAAACTGCATCAACAGACCTTTAAGTGCCAGACAGAACTCATAAGCACAGCACTCAGGGCCATAAGCACAGGCTTAAACCAAAGAGCAGAGGCCAACGGACCGATCGGAGCGCAGGGCGACAGCAGCATACCAGCCCAGTGCCAACAACACTTTCAGCACAGAGGATTACTGCTGCCACAACACTACAGCCGAACAGCCTCAGGCTTACACTGACTGGTGACAGAGTCACCACTGATGGTGAGAGTTACCGTCAACTGCTGATGATGTCACAATAGACTGTGTTGGGAAGAGTGTCAGAGATACCACAGATAATGCAAGCTGTAAGAGTGCGGTCACAGTGCTTCCACAAATTACCACAGCTTTTACAACGGATGGTTATACTAGATTGTGAGAGCTACTGTGGACTGATCTTTGTGGTTTCTTATCTCAGCTCCCAAAATCACACATTCGATTCTTTTTTTTTACATTTAAGTATCCAAACCTGATATTTATGGAACCTAACAGTGACCACATTTTAACACCGGGTTAAAATTCGGAAAGACTCACTCAGTTTTTCTCCGCTCCTTGTTGTCAAAGATTTCGTTGAGGTTGACTGTCCTCTGGCCCAGGAACTTATCCATGCCCACCAGGGACCTGTGCATGACTGTGAGACTCAGCTCGTACACCTCCGGATTCCCCTCCAGGAGCAGACCAGGGAGCTCGAAGGAGGCCTCCTCCCTCCAGACGGGCTCCAGCGTTTTCTCTGCCACAGAAGTGGAGTACTTCTCCTTCCCCAGCTGAATGATGGTGTAGGCATCATTGCTGCCGCTTTTACCTTTGGGTTGTAGGTCTTTGGCCTGGAGAACCGTGGCTTGCACGTGCGTCGGGAACCATTTTTGAGACTGTTCTGCAAGTGACATGTTTACCTCACTTCCTAAGTCTACCTGGCTTATTAATTTTCCTAAGGGCCTGTTTCGGAGAATTAATAAATATTATGGAACATGACGTCACACGCAGGACACGTTTGTCATTGTCACCATTCAAAATCAAACGATGAATAATGCTGGAATGAAAACTAAGTAGGCTACCACCTAAAAATGGTTAACTTATATGTAAACTAGCCAGAAAGGTACTGTTAGGTATAATAGCAACATTTACCTACTTAATATGAGCACAAAGCTGATTTGCATGGCTTTACAGAAAGATCAAACAATAACAGCTAATGTTACATACAAAAAAAAAAACTACATTTAATTTTAAAAATGGTTCGGTCACACCACAGGGCTTTCCACCTCCGGCCCATCCCCAAACAGCCCATTTAACGACGTAACCGTTTGTGATCCGGCTGGTCATCTAAAAAGAAATCGAAAAGACATTTTAGGTAGCTAGCTAACTTATACTGCTTTGCTAAATATACTAGGTACACGTTATAGTTTTGACATGTCCTTCTTTGTTAATCACACTTTCTGCATATCGCGTAAACGCCAGTGTGCCGATATAGAAAAGGTCCACAATACCCTCCAGCTTGTTTGCTTACAGGTCAACATTCGTTAAAGTACATGACAACTAGTCACTAAGCGACAATTTAGCTAGCTAAGTTCGTTAGCTATCTAGCTAGCACTGTGTAAAAAATTAAGGTAGATTCCAGTCGATCCCATTACCTGCAAATCATTCTCCCCGATCAATATGCGAGAAAGGCATCTCTTTATTTCAACATAGCCGTGCGCGAAAATTGTGTCTCATCGGGCATCGCTTGTATGAATCATTTCATTTGTGTACAGTGTGAAATGTCACACAACAGCCTTACTTCCTATTTCTCCATGTTGATTCTGATGAAGTCATCGGTGAAAGTTCGCGGCCCTCGGTTACCCTGGAAACAGAAGGATTCAGGAAGTAGTTCATTTTGCCAATGCTTTTTGGTTCTGCCTGTGCCAATCTATGGTCTGAACAGGTTATAACAAGTCAATGAACTTGCCGAACTTGCTTTATTTTACTATGCTACGTATTGTTTTCGTCTAAATTAGCTTGATGAAACATGATGCAGTTATTCTCTTTTTGCTTTACGAAAATTAATATTGCGTGTTAACTCGGTCTAATGCACAAGCTTCTGTTTAACGTGGTAACTTTCTGGTGTTCCTGGTGAAAGTTATTTGTAACGTGTATACAGTGCTGTGAAAACGCATAAACACAAAACAGATTTTTACAATTATTTTTAATTTATTTAATGTCATCAAATACCCATATCACCCTTATGAAAAATGTAATTGCCCCCTTCAACTTAATATCTTGACTGGTTGCACCACCTTTAGCAGTGTACTTCGACCAAACATCGCTATGGAGGTATTTTATTCCAGTCTTCTTCACAGAAATGCTGCTGTTAGTTGGTTATTCAAAGAGGTACCTGCTCCTGTCAGGTCTTGCCACACCCTCTTTAGTCCTGACGCAATAAAGAGGGTGTGGCAGGACCTGACAGGAGCAGGTACCTCTTTGAATAACCAACTGACAGCAGCAGCTCTGTGAAGAAGACTTGAATAAAATACCTCCATAGCGATGTTTGGTCGAAGTACACTGCTAAAGGTGGTGCAACCAGTCAAGATATTTTTGTGGCAGGACCTGACAGGAGCAGGTATATATATATATATATATATATATAATATATATATAATATCCATCCATCCATCCATTATCTGAACCCGCTTATCCTGATCAGGGTCGCAGGGGGGCTGGAGCCTATCCCAGCATACATTGGGCGAAAGGCAGGAATACACCCTGGACAGGTCGCCAGTCTATCTCAGGGCACACACACCATTCACTCACACACTCATACCTACGGGCAATTTAGACTCTCCAATCAGCCTAACGTGCATGTCTTTGGACTGTGGGAGGAAACCGGAGTACCCGGAGGAAACCCACGCAGACACGGGGAGAACATGCAAACTCCGCACAGAGAGGCCCCGGCCGACGGGGATTCGAACCCAGGACCTCCTTGCTGTGAGGCGGCAGTGCTACCCACTGCACCATCCGTGCCGCCCTATATATAATATATATATAATAATATATATAATGCTTTTTTGGCTGGTAACAATTTAATGACAATTTAATTACAAATGCTTAAAAAGTTTAATTACTATGATTATTTTGTGTTGTAAAAGTGAATGGCGTCATTTACACCGCCAGAAGGTAATTCTTAATAATCATATGAACATGTCTTAAATAATATCTTGCAAAAATTTTTATAAAGTTGTAATACTTGAGTATTTTCACACCAAAGTTTTTTTTTTTCATCCACTTCCTGGCAAACAAGATTGTATATCATTGTGTACCAGTGGGCGTGTATGTCGATCAAATGCCTGTCACTTCTTTTTTTCCCCTCCAATCAATATCCTGTTCTCACAGTGTCATGAATCCTCATTTGATGTCCCCCTCCTCACTTGATGTCAGACAAATCGATTCCCCACCCTTCAATAATTTCCTTGAAAAATGAAATAAGGATGGCGACCAAGGCACCCTTGATACAGATGCGTTAAATAGCCTTTATTATATGTCCAATGCATAGGCAAGAAATTAAAAACACGCACCAACACGTTGCAGCACACAGGCCTTCATCAGGGTGAATTCAGTTTAATAATGAGACTGTTGGTATGAGATGGGTTATAACTTAAGTTTAATAATGAGACCGTTGCGATGACACGGGTTATAACTTCAGGCACAAACCACAAGAGCTCAAACCCCGGCTCTCTGTAGGGTGAGAAGGTAAAGGTCAGGACTATCTCTGAGCACTTGACGGAAGCAAAGGAAAACCAGCCAACGCACCGCCATGTTTGTTGTGTGGGGGCTTGGAGGTGTAGATAAGAGCTTCATTTGAATATATACAGCCGCACACGTCGCCCCACTTGACAAGTACGTCTTAACCAAACACACCTGCTGTGTGGTGTTATCAGCCTGTCACCTCCTCTGCACTGTGTACATACCACAGCTGTGGCAGACAGGCTGGAAGGGCATCTGCCACTGCGCTTATCTGGAGTGCATCTCTAATTAAAACCCTCATGCATTGCCCTGTATTTGGCCTTCTCAAATGTGGGTCATATACTTTAATAAGTGGGACCATCTTTGGCTGTACCTTTTTGACAAGGGCTTTCAGAGAGGTGGGTATACATTTGGATTTGAAATGGGCTTCCACTCCTTATCCCTTTGTCAATAAGGAATGTATTTGCTGCAGCACGGTGGCGCAGAGGTTAGCTTCACAAAATGAAGGTCCTGGGTTCGATTCATGGCCGGCCAGAGTTTGCATGTTCTCCTCGTGTTCATGTGGGTTTACATGAGTTTCCTCCCACACTCAAAAGACCTGCATGTCAGGTTAGGTGTGCTCCTGTCATTGCCCTTAACCAAGGCTCTGGCCTCAGAGGTGAGGTCGGTCTCCAGGTGCTGTGCTGTAGCTGCCCACTGCTCCTGAGTAACTCGAATGGGTCAGAGTACAAATGAATCCACAGGGTTCAATAAAGTATATCTATCTCATCTCATCTTAATGTTTTGCTGTTGCCTTGGATCCCAATCTCGGCCTTGTGTCTGGTCCCGTTGAGCCGAAACATCCGGCGATTACCTTTCCCCCAGAATTGCTTTCACACCCTCAGTAGATTCAGGCTTGGCAGGGCCGTGTGGTGCCCGTGGCCCTCCGTCTCCCCGACACCCCCCCCCCACTCCCCTCCCTCTCCGCTCTCGCTCGCACTTATTTCAGTCACACCTCCGCGAATACCGTAAACGGGAAACGAGAGAAGACGGAGCCGGGGTCAAGAAAGCGCCGCTTAATTTGACAATTTGTTTTAACGCTTTAATATATTGCCCCGTAAGGCCTTAATAACATTCTCCCGATTACTGCGGGATTAAAACATGAAAAGGCATCGCATTCCACAGTCACCTGCACCCTTTTATTGTCCTGGCCTGATGGAGTATATAAAAAAACCATCAAGTCGTAAATCAGCGCGCAGTGACGTACGGCTTCGGCGAGCTCTCTCCAAAGGAGCGCCGGTGAAGCTCGTAAAACGTCCAATATATAACGGAGACGGCTGCAGCAGGGCAGCGGGGGCCTCGTGTCGAGGAGGTATTAAGCGCTGTCTTTACGGGCCTGTTTCTGAGAGCTCTGCTGCTGGAGCCAAACAGATGGTTCCAGTTTCCATCCCTCTCGTCAGTGTTACATGGGTTACACTGGTTAAGCACCTTTAATACCTCAGGCTGCAGGGCCGTCCACCTGCTAGAGCCATGCCATAGAATGTATGTATTAACCCAGCCTTGTGTGGGGACAAAACCATAGAAATGTAGCTGTTGCTCTAGATGTGGCTCTGGCTCCAGCCGGGGGTTGAAGGTGGGGGCAGGTGGGAAGGAGATTTATTTGTAGGCCTGAGCGTAAGCTAAAATGACAGATGAAATTTAATTAAAAAAAGGAGAAGAGCACACAAATCACCACACTTGATTTGCTGGAATGTTTTTGTATACGGCCTTGATGTATGGTGGCTGAGAAGTGCCAAACTCGGGGGAACGCAAGAGCACATGCGCATATCGAGGACGGGCACAGAAAAAAGCCTCTTGTTCTTAAGTGCTATGCTATTGGCAGTGGTTATGGTGTATGGTGTATGGGGTAAGCTGCTGTGATGGTTGATGCACCAGCATGACTGAAAGAAGACTATTTTTGATGCAGATCAGGGAGTTCCAAATTGACTGGAGATACTGTATATGCAGGATACACGCCTTGAAGCTTCTCACAGGGTCAGGACCAGTAAAGTAAATTCTATGTTCTACAATGGCCATCTCAGGTGCCGGACCTCAATCCAATCAAAAACCTAAATGTGTTCCTTAAACTTGTCAAGCATTACACAAAAAGACAGAGGTGCCAAATGTGGATGCACCAACTACTAAACCAGGGGTGCCAATAATTGTGGAATCGTGATTTTGGTGAAGTCTATTTTTTATTCAATGAATATTAGATTTTGCTGGGTTCCATTGAAAAATGTATGAAGTTCCTTGTTGTTGCCATTTTTGAGTTTATGAATTATTATATTGTTTATTTTTCCAAGTATTTTTTGTGCATTGCCAGTCAGGGGTGCCAATAATTCTGAAGCCCACTGTATAAATTGGCTTTCACCTGCACTGCTATCACTAATATACTGTACAATTTAGGCGTATGCGCAACAAGAGGGAGGTGCATAACACCTGGCACAATAAAACAAATCACACTTTTAACTGCTCAGACATTACTGTGTGTGTTTATATGGGTATTATGCTACACTGTATACACCAATGAGCCAAAATATTATGCCTAATATGCTGCTGGTCCTCCGCATGCCACCAAAACAGCTCTGACCCGTCGAAGCATGGACTCTGCAAGACCTCTGAAGGTGCAATGTGGTGTCTGGCACCAAGACGTTAGCAGCAGATCCTTTAAGTCCTGTAAGTTGTGGGGTGGGGCCTCCATGGATCGGACTTGTTGTACCAGCACATCCCACAGATGCTCGGTCGGATTGAGATCTGAGGCCAGGGCAACACCTTGAACTCTTCATCATGTTCCTCAAACCATTCCCGAACGCATTATCCTGCTGAAAGAGGCTACTGCCATCGGGGAATACCGTTGTCATGAAGGCCAAAGCTGGTCAATGTTTAGAGGTGGCACGTGTCAAATTAACGTCCACATGAATGCCGGTCCCAGGGTTTCCCAGCAGAACATTGCCCAGAGCATCACCCTTCCCACAGTGCATCCTGGTGCCATCTCTTCCCCAAGTTTCTCTGGTCTTTACGCCTGCCCATTTCTCCCACATCCAACATGTTGACTATGAGAGCCAACTGCTTACCATCTAATATGCGTATCCCAGATCTTGACATGAGCCGTTGTTATGAGATAATCAACGTTATTCCCTTCATCTGCGAGTGCTCATCATGCTTTGGCTCATCTGTGTATCCTGCATCACATATTCTTGTGATCTCAATTGCTAGGGAACGTATAAAGCCTGGAGCGCTAACATCTTCTCAATTGCTAGGGAATTTATAAAACTATGATTTAAAGATATATTAAGTCAAAATGAATAGTGTGCTCATGAAAAGTATACTACAAGCATCATACGGCCCTGTCAGTTTGGTCTGAGGACCCAAAAACATCTTTTCATCTTTTATTTTAAATATATAACCTTTATACTTGCAGCTGTTGTCTATGATCTAGGTTAAATTTGGCAGCAGGCAAAACTATTTATGAACATATAATTCTGTTACGGAGATGTAGAAAATGTGACAGTATTTCACCTTGACCGTAATTCAGTTTCAAAGCAAAAAAATTCATTAAGGCCATAAAATCTCCCTTTTGGCAAAGTTGTGCATAAAACAACTTAACCAGGCTGTAAATTCATTTAGCACATTTAGAAAATTCTCTTTACATCAGAAAGAAAGGCATTTGTGTAATGTGAGGACACTGAGAGATTGTGGTAAGATGTGTAATTCATGCCAAAGCCTTTATCGCGACTGCACTAATTTGTGAAATACAGTATTAATATTAGGCCATTTAAATCTAATTTATTTAAATCATGTCGATCTGAGTCTGACCTGTCACATTGATTCAAGTCATTTGGTAAGAAGGTGGAATTAGACTTTTATGTTCATATTTCCAGTGCAGGAACAGAAGGGAGTGCAGTCTGACAGTGTATTAGCCCCAGGGCCTGGTATGAATGTACACACTGAGTACGGTACTGCTCTTTAAGTCTGAATACATCTGCCTGTCACCTGTCTTTACGAGCGAGTGTAGCCCAATGGCTACAAGTACAAAGAGATCACAAAGAGACAGCCTATAGCCTAGTTGCTAAGGTGCTTGTCTGGGACCTAGAAGGTTGTTGATTGGTGGTTTAAGCCCCGGTGTAGCTATGATAAGATCAGTGCAGCTGTTGAGCCCTTGAATACGGCCCTTAACCCCACATTGCTCCGGGGGGGATTGGCCCCTGCTTCGTCGAATCAAGTTGCTTTGGATAAAAGCGTCAGCTAAATAATTGTAATGTCAAGTAGAGAGTATATATTTTTTTAGAACATGACTCACACTGCCAGTGAAGAATATGTCATCATTATACTTAATTTCTATCAACTAATCAGAATATATGTGCGTGTGTGTATCCTGTAAGTGTGTCTGTGCAAGCACCATATTCTACACAGTGGTCGTCAAATTTGAGCAGAGGGGTGTTATGGTTCCTGATAAATGATGCTATTATGAGCGGTTTGTGTGAGTGGTGAGAGAAGTGCTCTCGAGCGTAGACGCTGAAAGACATACATCTGTGCTGCGTGGTCGTTATGGAGGGGGGTACAGGTGCCCTCCCCGCACCCACGTGAAGCCCCATCGGAGGGGTGAGGACCAACATGTGTGTGCCCCGAGGGGCTTCCTGTCCCGACCCAGACCCAAACCATCCCTCGGTGTGGTGCTGAAAGGACGTGTTTGGTCAGGAGGGGAGTTCACACATATGTTAATGAGCCGGTGCTAATGAACGAGCTGCACAGGCCCTGGCCTAGAGGGGCGTGTGGGGGGTGGATCAGAGATGACATCATGGGGCTTGAACCCTGGTGTAAAAACCAGCTATGACCAGCTTGAATCTACCACCAACCTGCTGTTTCAAAATATAGCTTGAACTGGTCAAACCACGTTGAGTATGGAGCTGGTCTGAACTGGTCAAACAGGCTACCAGCTGTTTCAAAATATAGCTTGAGCTGTTGTTTTCAGCGGTGAAGGCATTCTGGGAGTTTTCGTATTTCACACACAATGTTAAGCAGGGTTTGAGCTGGTCACCAGGAGGCCGTGGTAAGAGCATTCGTTAAGAGCAGCAGGAAGTGACAGTTCCTTCTCACCATCATACATAATCAACAGCAGGCAGGAGCTCACAGATAAAATGTGTAAAATGGCCACAGATTCCATGCACTGCAAAAAATTCCCGACTTATTATGTGTTTTTGTCTTGGAATAAGATTCATGATCTTATGTTTTTCTCTCAAGTAGAAAATATCCGCTTGTTTTAAGTTGACAAGTGAAATGTTCTTATTCCATTTGCAATCCTGAAATAAGTCAATAAGACTCTTATTTGTGACAAATATGTTTTTTCTCATTTAGCTGTAAATAAGACAAAAGTAAAAAGTAAAAGAAAGAAGATTTTAAGTCTGAATATAAGATTGATTATTTTTTGTTTTCTGCAGTGTGCGGTCTTGCATCACACTGATTCATAGAGCAGGCAAGCTCATTGAACACTTTCAGAAGGCTTAGGCTGTTTACAAAGATACTAGCCAATCTTCTGGTGTGTTGGACCCCCAACCAGCCCCAATCCCACTACCCCACACAGGAAATAGATGTCAGGCGTGTTCATAGAAGTTTTTCTGTTGGTGACGACAGACAGCAGTTACAGGAGAGACTGAGGGTGTTTCTTTCAACACCTGGGAGTGGTAAGAACGAGGTAAAATCCCTGCTCTTGTCTTTCATCTTTGCAGAGAATTATCCCTCCCCCCCCCTCTCTAACTGCCATAAAAATAACTGAAAGACAAAACCAACCATCTCATGTAGCTCTTTTTGGATTCATATTGTTTCCTTAGTCACTATAACAGATTTTATATGTTACTTGTGTTAGACATGGCTATCTAGCTGAAAACCTGGCTTGAAAACATATTTTTGTCAACAAACAATAATGGTAAATCCTCAATAACTAGTCATAATGTCTATATTATTTTTTGCAACTCAAAGGTAAGTATAAGCTTAAGCTAATAATTACATGATAACGTTATACCATAGTCACATGAGGCATGAGGGGTGAGTTAAAGTCAGAGTTGTTCAGTGGGGTGAGTTGGAGTCAGAGTTATTCAGTGGGGTGAGTTAGAGTCAGAGTTATTCAGGGAGCCGTTGGGGAGTTAGAGTCAGAGTTCTTCAGTGGGGTGAGTTAGAGTCAGAGTTATTCAGGGAGCTGGTGGGGAGTTAGAGTCAGAGTTATTCAGTGGGGTGAGTTAGAGTCAGAGTTGTCCAGGGAGCTGGTGGGGAGTTAGAGTCAGAGTTGTTCAGTGGGGTGAGTTAAAGTCAGAGTTGTTCAGTGGGGTGAGTTGGAGTCAGAGTTGTTCAGGGAGCTGGTGGGGAGTTAGAGTCAGAGTTATTCAGGGAGCCCTGGGGAGTTAGAGTCAGAGTTATTCAGGGAGCCCTGGGGAGTTAGAGTCAGAGTTATTCAGGGAGCCCTGGGGAGTTAGAGTCAGAGTTATTCAGGGAGCCCTGGGGAGTTAGAGTCAGAGTTATTCAGGGAGCCCTGGGGAGTTAGAGTCAGAGTTATTCAGGGAGCCCTGGGGAGTTAGAGTCAGAGTTGTTCAGTGGGGTGAGTTAAAGTCAGAGTTGTTCAGTGGGGTGAGTTAGAGTCAGAGTTATTCAGGGAGCTGGTGGGGAGTTAGAGTCAGAGTTATTCAGGGAGCCCTTGGGGAGTTAGAGTCAGAGTTATTCAGTTGGGTGAGTTAGAGTCAGAGTTATTTGGGGAGCCGTTGGGGAGTTAGAGTCAGAGTTATTTGGGGAGCCATTGGGGAGTATAGATTGGATAAAGTGAGGGAGATTTGCAGAGGCCCCTCCCTCGGTTTGACAGGAAAATGAAAGAAGAATGTGATTTATTCTCTGTTCCAGGTGTTCACCTCCTGATCTGGCCACAGGCAAGAATTTCAGCTCTATTTTTCCCTGCGAACACTTTCCCCCCACACGGAACAGGGCAGGGTTCTGTTTTGAGCTCTTTATTGCCTGTGCTTTGACATATTAGCCACAGAAGCTAACACTTAATGGCGTAGCAGGGGACTTTACAGTGGAGACAGAGAACTCTCATTGAACAAAATGTAGTTGCACAAGTCTGAGGCTGTAAATGTGCTAATATACTAAGATTTACAGTCTCATGTTGACATAGGCAGGGCTGTTCAACAAAACCCACCCTTTTTTTTCTACCATCTCAGAAGATCAATGATACATTTAAATGAGCAGTTTCCCAGATGAAACATCTTGCATATATCAGAAACTAATAGAAAGATGAATCAGTCGCATATGAACTGTGATGCATCTGGACTACTGTAATAGTGCAAACTGCTGCTGATAACCTATTTACTGTGTTAAAACACTCTCTAAACACTCTCTCTCTCTCTCTCTCTCTCTCTCTCTCTCTCTCTCTCTCTCTCTCTCTCTCTCTCACACACACACACACACACACACACACATGCAGACACCTGAGTTCACACAGTGCTATTTAAAACCATTACTTTGACTCCACACCATATAAAAGAAATACATAAACTTGCATTTCCACGAAGTTGACTGCAAAGAGGCTCATATTTATTCCTGTTTAGATGGGATTTCAAAAAAGTTATTATTCCTGCGGGGCTCTCAATAGCCTGAAGAGGGAGATATGAAATATTGAATGAATAGTACAAGATTATCATTTCCATAAATAGGAGTATAAAGGTATATTTGCATACCAAGGCCAGAGTTAAGCTGCATTACATGCAAATAAAATGTAGCGGGGAAAGGCAAGCGTACATAAAAAATGATGATGTGTTTAAAAATGTGCGGGAGATGAAAAACGGCAGAGTGTTCCTCTTCTGTGGGAAGCAGAGAAGAAGAGTCATTAAACCCCGAGCCCGTAAGCTCATTACGCTTCCCTGGGAGGTTGCGTCTTCCAATAACCTACCCACTTTCCCATTTTTCACTTCAATGGAAAGGCCTAGAAAGTCTTTCACGTCAAGCGGCGTATTACCTTCAATTAAAATATCCCTAAAAATAACACACTGCAAGAGAATAAACAACACATATGGGCTCACCAGAGCTTTTCTGCCATAATCGGTGTATTTGCAAAAAGGAATATTATTTGTATGCTGTCTTCAGACTTTCGGCTAATTAAGACTTTCAATGTCACTGCTGTTCTGTGTACATGAAACCTGTCCACTTTATTAGCATTGTCCTTATATGTGTGAGGTTCTGGCAAAAACACCTGTACCAACATTTGTCAACCTCCTGAACTGTGTAATTGGCTACAATAAAATTATTTTTGATTGGTGAAGTCTCACTTGTGGTCTGATACCATGGTTGTAATATTTTTATTTGTATTGTTAAATTATTTCAATAATACATTTCCAGGCAAAGTTAATGTTTGGAAATGAACACAGTGCATTGCTGGTTTAATCATCAGAACCTCCAATCAGAATCCTCTCCACAGTGATTACATTTCTACAAGCCAGACACCTGACTCTACTACCCAGTCCCTACTGTATTAGTGCTACAAAAATATGTTGGCTTAAACATCAAAACCATGACAATAAAACATCAAAGTGCTTTCATTTTTCTGCCACTATATGATTTGCAGACTGTCTTTGTTTTATCCCTTTGGCAAAAATTGTCAGTGCCAGCTAGAAACTCTGTGTCCCTGTTGATCATTTGCATTGTTAAAGTCATGTTTTGAAAGCCATGTTATATTTTGGACACTTAAGAAAATCAGAAATTGAAACTACACAAGCAGATACTGTGTGTTGAAATCTGTGTGGCTGTTGAACAGCTGTTTGTCATTGTTTAATGGCAGCCTAAGCTTATACTGCTGTTGATCTCTGTGCTCTAACAGGAGAAATGCGGTGCATACACAGCTCTAACAGGAGAAGAACGTTCTGAAAGAATTCCTGTGTAAAAAAACTTCACCAGGGATAACAGTCATGAAGAACATTCCAAGGTTGTTGCAAAAGTTACAGATTAGGTGCAGCACAGTGAGTTAGTAACTCAGAACACATTATTTTGAAAGATACCGTATGTCACACGCTCTGTCTTGGACAAATTCCCCACCCCGACACATACACACACCACACACACACACACACCACACACATGCACAAATTACTCCAAATAAGCTTTTTATTCATCTTCTACCCTGAAAGACAAACCATCCATCTCATGCAGCTCTCTCTCTCTCTCTCTCGCTCTACTTCCCTTTTCGTACAGCCCTGTTGCAACCATATTGAACAAAGCGGCATCTGAATCTGAAGACCCTATCAGATGATTAAGAAAGCTCTTTCAAACCCTGCAGAAGTTGTGTTGGTAGGTCTACAGTTTTAATTGTAAATGTGATACTACATCGGATGAATGAATGCCTGTACTGCATGACTGGGTGAATGATATGTGCTTTTCTCGGTTTAGGAAGTGACGTGGACGCTTTATTCACACACCTCGGCTGTAATTTGTGCCTTTAGGGACCCCAAAGCACAACTTAATTACTGCGATAGTAAAGGCACATCGCTGGGAGAAAGGTTGATATTTGTCCATCAAACACTATCTGGGAAAGTTAATGTCATCTGGGTTCACCTTTCATTGTTGCAAATGCGATGACATGATACACGTCCCCGTATGACTGACACTGAATGACATCTGATGAAATGTGCCCTTTGTTTGCACTCTGTGGCGAAGGGCAAGACCAAGGAGCCTGTTTGCACACTCCTTGGTCTGATAAGGCATTTGGCTACTCTCCCTGTAGATTACTTGGCTCCAGATTGCAGATGCACTTTCCAATGTGCTATTGCATTGGCAAGAGGCATGGGTAAATGTTATTCATAACAAAAGCAAGAAACTGCATCCAAATCATTGCCGCTCATCTCTCCAAGTTAGCCGCTGTATATCTGATCTGATCTGTAGCCGAGGGGCTGAGGTGCATGACTGGGTGGTTCAAGCCCCAGTGTAGCCACAGCAAGATCTGGACAGTTCTTGCACCGTTGAGCCCTTCTCTCCTGGGGGGATTGTCCCATGCTTATTCTAATCAACTGTAAGTTGCTTTGAAAAAAGCATCATTAATCTCTTAAAATCATTATCTTTTTAAATAAATTACTGCACTTATTATTTGTTTTTAACCTCCTGATAAAAAGTATAAGTACTTTTTTGTGTCCTTATGTAATAAAGGCCAACACACTTTATTGATTTATATTATTTAAAGAAATAATGTATTCGAGCAAAATATATAAACAGAGTATCGTAATTGTATTAGCCCTGGATAAATAATGAAAATTGGCAATCTCTGTCTATGCACACATTTTCTAAATGTGTGATCTTTTGCCTGTATTTGTTATTCCAAGATGTGTTGGGGTCTAGTCTGGTGTCAGTGGAAACAATTTAAATGGTAAATGGCTGGCCATTGGCCAGGGACACTTCTACACATCTCTGTGACTTGCTTTGTGTATCGGTATTTTTAGTTGGCTAGGTAAGCAGTGTTTGGATAGTTAACTTTGGTCACTTTTGCTCTTGTTTGTTTGTTTGTTTGTTCAAAAAAAAAAAAAAAAAAAAAATGGCCCTTGTCCTTATCTTTGTTGTACAGGTAGCAGTTGAAATTGTACTTACCTCTAGGGTCTTTCAGCGAACTTATCCCTGGTTATGGGTATGCACTTTGTTGTACGTCGCTCTGGATAAGAGCGTCTGCCAAATGCCAATAATGTAATGTAATGTAATGTAATGGGTGGGAATCGAACCAGCAACCCTCCGACTACCAGAGGATTGATCTTACAGCCTGAGCTAATGTGGCCCCGGTTAGCTACAGCAATGATGGAGATGAAGTAGACACAACACCCAGGGTTACATACATTTTCATCCTTACAGTTGTCAAAATGCCTTTAAAACAAAGTTAGAGAAAACATTTACCCGGAGGAGAGAATGGTCTTCATCTTCTTTATTGCCTGAGGGTCCGGCAATAAGGGATGTAAAGTCCCTGGACTCACATGGCTACTGAGAGAAGTGACACAAGACAATTGGATAAACTTACTGGTTGGCTGGTTGCTGTTATTCATGGCTGCCTGATTAATAAAACTGTTTTAAAACCAAATTACACAATAACATACAAACCTGAATATATGCACTTGAAGTACTTTTTGAGGAAGATTCTTTTCAATAATCTTTTTGTGTAGGCAGAAATATACAACAGAAAATGAACCATTATCCTTATGAGATATTGTGAAGAGAGTACAACTATACTATAATACTCCAGCAGAATATAGGAACATATCTGGACCATGGTTACAGAGTTTAAGAGATGGAGGCATTTCCTTTTAATTGATGGAGCTGTATTACTCAAATATTTACATTGACACGTGTTGCATGAATAAAAAAATCTTCTGTAAGTTGATCTTTAACATATCAATTCCGCTTGGAAGCAAACAAAATATATTTCATGGTGCCACGGAAAGCACCAAATCAAAATCCACTTAATGTTATTAATTATAAAGACCTTCTGCTTCGCAAGGATAAATGTGAAATAAAGAGCTAGTTTATGTACCAGCGCTGGCTTTAAGTGTAGTGCGTTTAAGTGGAATTCTGTGATTCCGGTTTGCGCTGCAAGCAAAGGGATTATCCTCCTCTCCCTATTATTTATCCCTATTAATCACCAGTTCAATTTCACCACGTATTCTTCTGGAAATGTGTGGGATTAGCATGGAAGCAGTGTCAGAGCGTGTGCGAGGCTGCTGCCATTCGGGCGATACCGGCGGCCGGCTGAGTCTGGCGGCTTCCGTAAACGCGCTGTTTGACAGGATCCCTGGCACCCCAGCCAGCGATTCACAATTTCTTGAAATGTCAAAAGATTTGGCAGAACGCTTTTTTTCTTGTATTCTTTGCCCATATCCTTTAGTTTTTACCATCTCATAAGAGCAATGATACATTCACATTTGCATAAATACTTCTCTCTCTCTCTCTCTCTCTCTCTCTCTCTCTCTCTCTCTCTCTCTCTCTCTCTCTCTCTCTCTCTCTCTTTCGTGTTCTGATTCGGCATTCCAAAGTTATTTCCTGCTATTGTGACATTGTAACTTTGAAATCTAGCCATGATATCAATATGAATATACAGTCTGAACAACATTCTGTCTACAAAACTTGTGAATAGAATAATCTGACCTCACTGCACTCATGGTATCAACATCTTGTGAAATAAAGTCACTGTATGTTGAACTAGCAAACATTGAACCACCCTGGCATTTAAAACTGAATCATGGCGGTTCTACATTTCGTGTTTATTTGCTGTAAAACGGAGATTCCACATTGGCTATGTCACGTGATTGTCATCTATGGATAAAATGAACTACGGAAATGTAAATTGGAAATTACATTAGATCAATGAAACGCAATTCTCCTTGTGTCGAGTGCCAGTGTAGTTTACAATTTGTTATTATTATTATTATTATTATTATTATTATTATTATTATTATTATTATTATGTATGGCCTTATGCTCTTCTGTGTCCTTCGGCTCATAGATTTTGCGCAAAAGCCTACTCTAAAACAATCCCCCCTCCCCCCACATGCAACCCACATACAGTACACAGTGATTACGCTGATCAGTAGAGTGCCAGCAGGTGCATTTGCATCATGAACAACCATGGAAAAGAATGCGCAAGGCTTCATATGCGCGATGAATATTGACGATGAATAATTAGACTGATAATTGAAAATCCTCCCACACTGAGGGGGGAATAATGTTCTACAGCCTCACAGTCGCTGATTTATAAAGAATATATATCGAGTATGTTTCCTCACACATTGTCAAGTGTTGTCATACGATGATGTGGATTTGTTATGGACGTTAAGCAGAGATGGAGATGGACTAAACTGTATTGTTTTGTCAAGGAATTTTTCCCACATTTATTTGACTAAACCATAGGTTTCCCATTAGCATTTTCTTACCATTTCAAATGTACTTTCACATATACTGTATGTTGCATTGGCTAAAACTGTATGCCAAGTGAATAAATTGTAAACATGTGTTAACATTAATGGGTGCAATATTTTTCATTGGTAGATGTTTTTATATTCAACCTGTCTGTTCAGCTCTTTAGACCAATGTTGTTTCTTACTCGAGGACAAGCCATTGTCCCACTATCAAATCTGGGTAGGACACATATTTCTCCCACAGCTGAAGAGAAGTGATCCCGATGGATTGTGTGGGACAGACAGATAGGTAGTTTAATTTATATCGCACTTTCCTCACACTCAAAACGCTTTACAGTGATGGGGGGGAAATTGCCTCAACCGCCACCAATGTGCAGCACCCACCTGGGTGATGCAACGGCAGCCATTTTGCGGCAGAATGCTCAACACACATCAGCTGAGGTGTTAAATCAGGAGATGATGAGGTGGAAGGTTGAACAAGGCAGGTTGGGTATTTGACCAGAGGGAAGACCACCCCTTACTGGCCCACCAACACCACTTCCAGCAGCAACTTGGCTTTACCAGGTCTTCCATCCAAGCACCAACCAAGCCCCCACCTGCTTAGGGTGTATGATAGTATGGGACACTGTACAGCTTTTGAATGCTTAGATGGTTCAGTGTGTGTGTGTGTGTGTGTGTGTGTGTGTGTGTGCGTGCGTGTGTGTGTGCGCACACTTTTGTGTGTGTGTCTGTGTTTGTGCGCACATGCGTGTGTGTGCATGTGCATATGTGTGTGTGTGCGTGTGTTTGTGTGTGTGCCTGTGTGTGTGTGTGTGTGTGTGTTTGTCTGTCTGTTTGTGGGCATTAATGCTCATGCATGCATTCATGTATTTCATTCACAAAGGGTCTGAAGAAAATCTTTTAAAAGAAGAAACAGAAAAGTGATAGAACAGATCATTCTGATACATTACCAGCGACTATAATCATTACTATTATTAATATAACACTAGACTTATTATCATCTTCCGCATATTGTTTCACTGACAAAACAGAAAGGGCATCTCTTATCTTCAGAGTTTAATATGTCGTCTGGGACAGCCGATGCAGGTCCTCCTTTGGGAGATATATAGTGGGTCTAGCTTACCACAAAAGGTTACCCTGATGACATTAACCAATGGGGACATGTTTGATGGACAAACTGAAGCTAGTTTGACCTTTAGCATTGTGAATATACTGGGAAATTAATGACACAAAATGACAATGGGAAGTATAATAATAACTATTACTGTAAAAATGTTTGAAAGAAATGGATACTTGGGTTAGAAGTTAAATGCAGCTGTTAATGATAATGTCAACATCGCTTACTATATTTGTGGAAATATACACTCAGTGAGCACTTTATTAAGTGTTTATTAGACTTATTTTTTAGACTTATTAAGTCTTTTGCTGCTGTAGCCTATCTACCGTGAGGTTTGATGTGTTCTGTGTTCAGAGATGCTCTTCTGCATACCACTGTTGTAATGTGTGGTTATTTGTGTTACTGTCATCTTTGACCAGTCTGGTCCTTCTCCTCTGACCTCTCTCATTAACAACGCGTTTCTGCCCACAGAACTGCTGCTCACTGGATTGTTTTTTGTTTTTTGGTTTTTCAGACCATTCTCTGCAAACTCTAGAGACTGTTGTGTGTGAAAATCCCGGGAGATCAGTTTCTGTGAGTTTCTGTGATACTCAAACCACCCCGTCTGGCACCAACAATCATTCCACGGTCAAAGTCACTTAGATCACATCTTCCCCATTTGATCTGAAAAACAGCTGAATCTCTTGACTGTGTCTGCTTGCGTTTATGCATTTAGTTGCTGCCACATGATTGGCTGATGAAATATTTGCATTAAGAATCTGGTGTACAGGTCTACCTAGCACATTGATCACTGAGTGTATATTTCTCCATTACAATAACCTGAGTGCAGTATAGGTCTTATTCATCTAATATGCATATTGTTTAACTTTGCTAAAGGGTGTAACTTTCGATCGAACATTGGAGAGGTTGAGGCGGCAAAATCCCTGAAGGGGGATCCTAAAATCAAATTCATGTGACGCCTGCTCTCAGTACTTTCCACTGTAGACGAACCACCAGTCATACTCTGCCCGTGTCTTTGGAGCAGAACGAGGTCCGCATATTTTTATTCATCCAAATGGTCTGACTGCATGGTCTTGGCAAACATTTCAACTTTGAATACTATGTATTGATAATTGTTTGGGATTGAAATACTGTCCTGTGCTCAACTGATCTTGCCTTTTATAGGTCCCAATAAACCAGACAAGCTCAGTAAAGCCTAAACTCTTCAGACCACTGCAGTGTACAGTGAGCAGGGACAATGTCCAAGTATGTCGCCATGGCACCCAATGAGTTGTAGCTAATGGCTTTACAATGTCTTCCTGTTCTTGTTTAATGCTCTTTATTTTGTATTTATTTACTTTTACTCTGGTCGCCCCTGAGCAGACTGTAGCATACCTTGTAGCCATGTCTGTAGAGAGGGAACATGTGAAACAGTTTACAGGGACTTCAGCAACAACTGCCAGGTTTTTAAGTCCTTACAATGCTTAAAGACAAGGACTGCCAGGTTTTTAAGCACTTCAGTTCCAATGCTGTGATTTCAAAGATTTTTATCGAGCATTAGTTCACATCAATTATTTCAATTGAGCTACAATAACAGTCATTTGGCTGAATTTCTTTACAATGTATTTCCTGTGGTCTGGCTGAACTATGTGTGTTTCTGTCCAAATGCACTATCCACTACAAAAGCAACTTTAACTATTTATTTTTGCATTTTCCATTGGGAGCCATATTATATACAACTAATTATTTATTTATTTATTCATTTTTATTTTGCATTGATTGTCATTCATATATCGCATGCATTGTAATGGATGTCTTCAAATGCAAATCTAATCCTTAAGAAGAGAACAGTATAACCTTATGTGAAATCTAAATCCTACCCTACCCCGGATCCTACCCTGTTTCACCCTGGACCTCATTATCTGCCCCATCCCCCGGCACCCTTCCTCACCCCGCTCCTGCCCCGGTGTCCCCGGCTCTGACCCCCGCCCCTGTCTCCACGTCCGCCTGCCTGATTCCCTGTGCCCCTGTTCGCCTGCCTGATTCCCTGTGCCCCTGTTCGCTTGGTTGCGACCCATTGCCCATAAACTCTGGAAATTCCTGCATTGCCCTGTTTTGCCGTATTTTAACCTTTTCTGTCGACCAGAATTAAAGCCTGCCATTTTAACTTCACCCTCTAGTCTGCTATTGGTTCCTCTGTCCGTGAGCCTGACACTTTATACTGTTCTCGTTTGTAATAAATTACAAACAAATTTGTGACAAATTACTACTTTGTTTTTATTTGCATTTAATTTACTGTCCCAAATTTTTTGGACTTGGGGTTGTAATTCAGGAAACATTATTTCATAATTTTCTCTTATGATTTACTAAGTGTTTAATTATATTCCACTTACATTTGGAACAGTGTTACACAGTTACTATCATTGCAAATATCACTGTTATGTTTTTATCAACAGCAACCAAAACTGAGAATGGAAAATGCATTCCATTCTTGTAAATATCTAAATAATTACAAGCACACACACACAGGCACACACACACACGCATACACAAACACACATCAAGGAAAGCAGTTTTTGCTTTGAAAATATTGGAAGAAACTATGAATAATTGGCACTGAATGGGAACACGTTTGAAGCACTTGGACCAAGAACATTTCTGAATGCAGTTTATGACTAATTGTGTTAAGTGTAAATAAACTGCACTTTTGTTGCTGGGGATAATTAGCTTTTAATGTTCTTGCAGTGATTGTGAGACGGCGCTGTGGCTGCTGTGCTGTTGTAGTGAGCCCTCCAGCTCACCCAGGGGGTCACACTTTCCCCCACTCATCTCTGGCAGGACGGGAGAGGAGGGCTGAGACTACTGTGCTACAGCTGTAAATTATTCCTGCAGCAGAACGGCGGAGTGAAACAGCCTCAGCGCTAAGCTGCTTGTTTATACAGTGCTATAAAGCTACACTCTCAAAATGATTCCACACACGAATATGGGGGGCCAAAGGGGTTTCTCCCGCCATTTTAACCACTTTAAATTTAGGAATCTAGCACAGAGGAAAATGGAGGGAAGGCACACTGTAACCTTCCCCACTGCGGCTAACCTTCTATCGGAGTGACTGTTTAATCTGATTTAGTATATCCCTTATGTTCCTATTGTGGATGCAACCCTAGAGGTAATAGATCCACTTCTAGACATGCTAGACAAGTGCTTGTTCTGGTTCAAAGATAACTAGCTATGTGCTATGAAAGCAATTGGTGCGACTAGATGACGTGCTAAATTTAACTTACGTCTGCTTCAGTCCGTGTATATGTTCTATGTTCTATGTTCTATATTCTATGTTCTTCAGTCCGTATATACACTCAGCGAGCACTCGGTCCTCCATGGCACACGATTGGGTATCTGTAGTCTAATGCGTAAAATATCACCCAGAGAACCAGGGGGTATAATATCACCCAGAGAACCAGGGGGTATAATATCACCCAGAGAACCAGGGGGTATAATATCACCCAGAGAACCAGGGGGTATAATATCACCCAGAGAACCAGGGGGTATAATATCACCCAGAGAACCAGGGGGTATAATAT
Source organism: Conger conger (assembly GCF_963514075.1). Taxonomy (NCBI): domain Eukaryota; kingdom Metazoa; phylum Chordata; class Actinopteri; order Anguilliformes; family Congridae; genus Conger; species Conger conger. The sequence continues at coordinate 3,222,046 of NC_083777.1, forward strand.
CACCCAGAGAACCAGAGTTGACATTACATTTAACAATGCACCACTGCTTTAAGTTTATTCCAATGTGGTGGCACTAGCACTGTAGGGCTTTTCCTTTGTTCAAAACTGTGAGCATAACTTTTTTGTTTGCAATTCATGTGTGGGGCACAATAACTTATTGTTTCACTTACAGTTACATTACAGAACCCTTCCCAGACTTACTTGCACACCGGCTAACCTCTCCCTTTCTTATCTGAACTCCAGCAAAGTGACTCACCTGCATACTAACAAACTCCACCCTCTGTTGCACAAACCTTCCTAACCCCTCCCTCTTCTCTAACCTGCATTCTGACAAGCCCCTCCCTTTTTCACCTAAGGCCCAATAGGGGGGATGGCACAGTGCTTCATACTCTCAGCTCCACTGTGAGGGTCGCCCGGGTAATTGGAATCAGTTATTCAAAACATCTCTAAATGTGATTTAAATGGTGAGGATTTAATAACGTAGAAGGAAACCATTAAAGGGGAGTTCCGTTTCATGAGAAGAAGGCTGTGGGCGGGGGGGGGGGGGGGGGGGCTTGGGGGGGGGGGTTTGAGGGGGGGGGGGGGGCAAAGGGGTTGGGGGGGTAGAAAGCAATTACTTGCTGTAAAGGCCAGAGAAGGGTTCCCGCTGTCACTGAGAAATCAAATCTGTCAGCAATTAGTAGGATCTGAGGAGGCAAAGCACTGGTCTCCGGTGGACAATGAGGAGGAGAGGGTGGTAGAGTCGCCTGTTTGTCCAAACAGCAGGTTGGTCGCCCATTCTACTCTTTGTTGTGCGCTGCACGCATATAAAAGCTCCACTTCAACTACGCCTGGCCTCTTTGTCCAGAGGGGAGAGGACCAGAGAAGTCTGTGGTTCACGGGGCTGTGCATTTCCCCTGGTGTTACGGCCGTGGGACCTGCCCCACTGAGCTGTGGAAGGAAACGCCAGCTCTATGACTAAGCAGCTCATTTCTACAGGTCAAAGGTCACGCCTGGGAGTTCGTTTGGACCAGAACTCTGCAATCAACAAAGCTGTTTGATAAGCACCTTTGGATTTTATTTTACTTTTAAAAAGTTTTCACAATGTAGCTGCAATAATGTCTAACGCCATAAATATTTGTGGCGTACAGTAAATTCATACAGTCCTCTTCCACAGAAAATATGCCAGTACCAGATGATCTGTTTACAGGAGATTATACTTCTTGAGTTGTTGAGAATGGTATTCTGTCAATTCAGCTCTTTCAATGTAATCATTAAAGTTATAAACATTTTTAAATATCATTTAATATTTTACCTTTAAATTTGAACCATAAATATGTGTGAAGGGCTAAACCATGATAAGCTGAGCAGGTCTCATAATATGTATTCACACCTGCTCTGCAAACATACTCCCTCCCCAGAAGAGCACAGCACAGTACTTCTTACGATAGACATTTCTAGTTACAAAAGTAACAAATGTACAATCACATAGTTATCAAGTAAAATTGGTCACTTGTTAGTTGATCTTGCCCTTCCTTCATTCAAGGCGAAGAAAAGTATAACATTACATGTCTTGTGCAGTAGAGTGGTAAGAGACCTGTGTGAATAGTCAGACTAAACTGTGAGTTTGGTATGGTAATAAAACTTACTTTCATTCAAATTTATGTATATGGATGAACAGCAAAATATGTGAGCTTCAATCAAGTTCAGCTAAAAGTAGAAATCAAAAACAAGGTTGACAAGCTAACTTTCACCGTAGTTAGCTGACCAAATAAGCTAGCAAACTAGATAAGCTCTGTGTTGTTCTCAGTATTCCGAGTGAAGTTGTAGGATTTTGTTCCACTCCTGGAATAGTTTTATGTTAGTGGAAACTGCCGCACAGACTTTCTAATCAGTTGTCTTGGAATGCAATCTCTGCAGTGTACACGTAGCTGTTCTGCAGATGAACTGCCAAGTCTGTTGTGTAGTTGTGCTTAAAAAAAATCTGATGTTCCATTAGAGAAGTATAATTGTCCCTTATTTAAACAAGCAGTGTGCTTGGGTGCTTTGATAGGAGATGAGAAGAAGAATGAACCATGACTTAAACTCCATACGTTTGCAAGTAAATCAGCCAATTAGAGTGTAGTACTCGGCCCAAATAGTAACAGACATATCACTGCAAAAACAACAGGGAGCCTACCTGCAGTGCATTGGCCCTTAGAAATGCATACAATAACAAGAGGGGGGCTATTATGAAGCAATGGTCCCCTTACGCACCCCTATGCACAGCTAAAAACACTGTTTGCCCCCAGCCTGCCTTCAGCTGAGTTACACACAAACTGAAAGGTGGCTCATGGCAGCTCCACAGCTGAAGGCTGTTATCTGTGCAGTATATATTGAGGTTGTGTCGACAAAACCATGGGGATGTCAGTTTCAAAGAGCATTTCGAGGCACTGTCATTTGTTCAGGTGCTGAGGGTCTGTGGTCAGGCGGTTTGTAAAATTGGGGTGTTCATATTTACCAGGCTGTTCAGCTCCTCAGAGATCCCCCTGTGGTTTCAAGATAATGTCTGCTTGGGCAGCAAAGCAGCATACTCATATCCTGTTGATAATAGGCTTTCAGAAAATAAATTATCAGAAAAGGCTTGTTAGTTTACTCTGTGACATCAATCAAGGAAGCACCTTGCAACATTAAAAAATATTTGACCATACTCAAAATATCCTGCAAATGATTTACCAGAAATATGACGAAGTAATGTTCAAACCACATTTAAAGCCTAAATGTTATAATCTGACTGAATGACTGCAAGGATAAAATGGAAAATTGTTGAATTGTGCTGTTTGGCAGGACTGATGGGGGCACTACAGACCAAAATGACATTTTAAAAATTGAGTTGGGTGTCAGAGGTTGCTTTCTTTATTTGTTGGGAAAATACACTATATTTATTTCACAATGGCCTGACAAATCCCCAAACTGTGATGCTAAGATGAGAAACCAGAGCTGATATAAATGTGTAAACATGTAAAATAAAGGCACAGATCCGGTATTCTCTAAGCTGAATAGTTTAGCTTCTGTCTGCAAAATTGCTGCTACACATTATAATGTGCTAACTATTAAGCCCCTTTCCCATTTAACAAGGGAAAAGGACATTTTTGATGATTTTAGCTTAGTTTTGCAAAGATATAATGTAATTAAATGTAATGAATATTTCCTGGCAGAGAGAAAATTATTCGGAATGCTAGTATGCCTCATTTGTGTTTATTATCCCGTACCTAACTGCACCAAACTCTTAAAATAGCTGCAGAGCAACAACTTAAATCAGTAACAATTTAAGTTTAAGTTTCATCCACAAAGATTATTATACAGAAATCATTTCATTTTAAAATATCAGATTGGAATTTGAATAAATATACACTTTTCAGTATCAATAAGAGCATTTATATTATATTTTGCAGATTTCTTTGTATTTGTTACAACTACTATTTTTGTTTTTTTATAAATGATACTACTACTGCTACTACTACTACTACTACTAATAATAATAATAATAATAATAATAATAAGTGATCCAGTTGAGGTAAGGTCATTCTTCTGTGTTTCATATTCACACTTCTGAATCTGGTCTTGTAACGCCTCAGTGTACTGTGTAAATATCATACACGTCTTCATATTTACAGTAATAATATAACAGCAGTAAAAGTCAGCACCTTAAAGCAGTGTTTACTTCATCCATTGTACTGAACATGCATGACTAGTTAATTAGAGATTGCACTCTAAAAATGTTTCAGTTCGTTCTTTTTTATCATTGCATTTATCAGAGTTCCCCTGTCTTCTGTATGAGAGTATTACACATGGACTGTACATGGACACACACACACAAATACACACACACATACACACACACACTCACACACACACACACACACACACGTATTGTTGTCATTGTAAAAGGTGATGATTCTACAGGTTTCAGTGTAAGTATGAATACTTTTAATTATAAAATAATATTTAAATATCGTATGAATGAAAGCAGTTTTAGTTTTCTTGATCATTTGTACAGACTACTTAAGAGTAGATATTGCTAAAAAGTGGAACCACTAAAAAGTGGATACCACAAAAAGCATTACCATGACAAAATAACACAGAAGGCAAAGAAAAGGTAACATTTTAGAAGAAACTAAACTGCATTGTGTGGATTCTTAAAATGTGTGAATGCATGCACTACTACCAGTTATTTAAAAAATCTAAACAAATAATTTTGTTCTTGATAATATTTTATTAATATAACCTGTGTTTCAGAAATAGGCTCTCGGATTCATTATCATGCGTACGCGATCCAATAAGACCATTATGTATCGCATGTCCTCCTCACAAAAATGTGAACCAGATGTTTAAAAATGAAATCCCATAAATAATTTGAAGTTGATTTTTTTCTATAGGTTTCTGCACTGAAAAAATGTACCAGGACATCAGTCATGGCTCTAAGCAGATTTTCAAAGATTAGAAGGCTGCATATTTTCTCTCTTCTAAATAATGTGCTTTTTTAATGTGGTCCGCCGTGCTTTGGGACGGAGCGCTCCCCAGAATGCAACTAATAAGCCGGAGAGGGCCGATGTCCTATATTTTACGTAGACGTGAGGTCTCTCACACGGGCACACACATGTTCCTAAGTCGGAGAGCTAACGCAGGGACGTAACTGCACCCGCGGGGAGGACGGCTTTGCCGTTTTAACACTCGCAACGGTCTGCGTTTGGGAGCGCCCCTCACGTAAACAAGGTAACACGAACCAGTCTGCACTACGTCGGAACTAACTGCTTCACTTAACGAAGAAAAAATAATCCCTTCTCAGCTGCAGCATCGTATATTAGTCGTTATATCAGTCAAATTGTGTCACGAGTTTAAAAATAAACAAACATATCCCAGTTTTCATAACACAGCACAAACGCCAAAATGAATGTGCATGAGCGTCATACTGTGAAGACCAATAACGCTGAATGAAAAATAATAAACACACGAAAATCAGAAAGCGTGGAAGCTCATTAGTGAGTTACCTCCTGTAATACTGGACATTTACAAAATAATTTTGCATCTGGTTTTTTCATGTACATATTATGGCAATGAAGGTAACCTATAATGTGCATATTGTTTGTCAGGAAGTGTTAAGGAGAATGTATGTGTTTGAGAAGGTGCTATTTTGGGGGATTGCTACTGTAAAAGTGAGTCATTAATTAATAATACAATAAAATACTTACAAATATTGAATGTTTTGCAACTTTTTTGAGTTGGACACCAGTTTGAGCCTGAATGTGGTTGAGATGTGAAAGTGATATTGCAAACAGAGCCTGAGTGACAGGTCCCTCATTACCCCTCCTGCCTGCTGTACAGGATCTTCACACACTGGGCTGATTTTCACTCAAACACTGAGACCTCTGTGCCTCCCAATCACAGCATCAACAGATGGAAAGTATTCATTTCAAACTGTCTGACACACACACGCATACACACACACGCACACGCACAGGCACACACGCACACACACACACACTCAAACATATAGTTCCTTGATACTGAATATCAATGAACTATAATGTCAGTAAATATATTGACGGCTTTTCTGTTAGTACGTGTTACAGTCTTGTTAGTACTATGGCTTTCATAGGTTACTAGTAAAAAATTGCCTTCTCACTGTGAATGCCTGTTTTTATTATGTTACTTGAACCCTAAGTAAATTAAGGAAAAGAAGAAAAGATGAAGAAGAAGAAAAAGTACAACAACAACAACAACAACCAGAGTAAGAAGCAGCAGAGGAAGAGGAAGATGCAGCGGTCGCAGCGTGGTGCTGGGGCAGCGGACAGCGCTAACAGGCTGATAGACGATGGAGGGTGAGAGAAAGCCAGAGACACACACAGGTGAGGGAGAAACCGGAGACTTGCGCAGGTGTCTGGCCCTGCTCCTCTCCACAGGCGCTTATTAACACATCCTCCTGCCCCAAAATCACTGCCCCAGGGGACGAGTCCGCCCGCTACCGGCATCTGTGCAGCCGCCCAGGGGGGCTACCCCTTTACCGGGGCGAATGCTAAGCTGCTGCCCAGCCTCGGTGCGTTCCCCCCGAATTCTCACCCTCCACGCTGCTCTTAGCGCTGCTACTGCGCTAATCCCGCTCAGCCATATTGTCATTTAAATGTTAAAATCTAAGTGTGGTGCGTTTGGTTTGTAAAAACAGAGGCGCTGACTGTGAAAAGGGGGGAGGGTTGGAGGAGGTGTTTGGGGAGTGGTGGAGCAGGGTGGAGGTAGAGGTGGGCCGGGGAGCTCTTGGGCAGATGTCTCACTGCAGTTGTGTTGTGTAATATAATCACAGGCTTTTCTTCCCGCCCTTGTGTACAACATTTTGCACACCTGGCAAACATAAAAGAAAACCATTGTCATTTTTTTACATTTTATTTTATTTTTTTTCTCCGCGAGGCCACTCTCCGGGAGACGGGAGCGATTGTGCCGTGAATATTCGGCGGGGTGGAGGGCATAGTTTGTCTCTCGTTTGAAGTGCGCATATGGCTGCTGCATTTGCATTTAATGCCCTTCAGATTACTGGCTTTAAGTTGCGCTAAACACCTCGCCCAGTTGGGGCTAATTTGATGAGGTCATGGTGTGGCCCCTTGACCTCCGGTGTGTACGTTAAGTGAAACCAGCTGAGAGGAGCCGGGATCCTCGCTCTCCCCCATGTTCAGCCTCTCCGCTCGTCTGTCAACTTCTCCCACGGACAGACAGAGCACTTGTCTGTCTCACTCGCCCCCGTTTGAGCCTCAAAAGTGTATTTCTCACTCTTGTGTGTTCAGCCTGAACGCTCAACTGTCGTGCTCTCTCATTCTCCAGCATAAACCCAAGCACTCAGTTCGCCTGTATAACTAGGCTGAATAAGAGCTAGCCTGTTGGATAACTGGGCTGAGTAAGAGATCCTGTAGGATAACTAGGCTGTCTGAGAGCTACCCTATGGGATAGCTAGCCTGTGTGAAAGTTAGCATGTGCGAAAGATAGCCTAGCTTATGTGAGTTAGCCTGTGTGAGTTTTAGCCTGTATTAGAGCTAGCCTGTGTGAGAGATAGCTTGTGTGAAAGCTAGCCTGTATTAGAGCTAGCCTGTGTGAGAGATAGCCTGTATTAGAGCTAGCCTGTGTGAGAGCTAGCCTGTATTAGAGCTAGCCTGTGTGAGAGATAGCCTGTATTAGAGCTAGCCTGTGTGAGAGATAGCATGTATTAGAGCTAGCCTGTGTGAGAGCTAGCCTGTATTAGAGCTAGCCTGTGTGAGAGCTAGCCTGTATTAGAGCTAGCCTGTGTGAGAGCTAGCCTATGTGAGAGCTAGCCTGTATTAGAGCTAGCCTGTGTGAGAGCTAGCCTATATTAGAGCTAGCCTATATTAGAGCTAGCCTGTATTAGAGCTAGCCTGCATTAGAGCTAGCCTGTATAAGAGCTAGCCTGTATTCGAGCTAGCCTGTGTGAGAGCTAGCCTGTGTGAGAGCGAGCCTGTGTTAGAGCTAGCCTATGTGAGAGCGAGCCTGTGTTAGAGCTAGCCTGTGTGAGAGCTAGCCTATATTAGAGCTAGCCTGTGTGAGAGCGAGCCTGTGTTAGAGCTAGCCTGTGTGAGAGCTAGCCTGTGTTAGAGCTAGCCTGTGTGAGAGCTAGCCTGTATTAGAGCTAGCCTATGTGAGAGCTAGCCTGTGTGAGAGTTAATGTCCATCCAGCTAAGAGTGGAATAGAAAGAGCTGCAGGCTGCAGTCTCTCATCCTGAAAGCGCAGAAAAAGCACTTCAGTAGCAAATTCAAAAAGAGTTAGACATTACATGCTTTCCTAGCATGCCTGTCTTTGAAGACAAAGGAAAAATATGATCATTTTTAACATTTTAAACTACCTAGAAAACCTGGAGATAATTTCTAGCCCCTCTTTCTCTTCTGGCTCTGTAATGCAAAGCAGGATCTGTTGGCTTTAGTATGGACATATAGTTAAATGCACATGGAAACACATGTGCGGATGTCACAGCACACACACATGCAGTTTTTTTTATTTGCCACACATGAACATACTGACCTCATATATACATTGTCCCTGAAATGTAAAATCCAATAAGTACATTCTGACATTTACCACACACGCACGCACACCACACACACGCACAGACACACACCACACACACACATGCACGCCCACCACACACACACAAACGCACACGCCACACACACACACGACACACACGCACACGCACACGCACACGCACTCACGCACACCACACACACACACCACACACTTTCAATAAACATTTGTCCTTAACCCTCTTTTAGGAATAACTGCATGTTTGGCTTTCATTGTAAATGTACTGTACTGTGGCGGAGTCAGGTGTGGGGTTAAATGTTGATGTGCATCCGTTGGGTGAAGGCAGAGCGGGCCCTGGCTGGTCCGCACGCCTGGGCTTCGGTCCGAGCGTAGCGCGCGAGGAGCGGGTTTTGCTAACCCCGCCGCTCTTAAGTCCTCAGAGGCCACCGCGGCGAAGGACCCTTTCAAAGGGGCCCCTTTAGTGTCAAAGCCGGGCCCTTTAAAGATCTCCTCCAGCCTTTTCATCAGTTCACAAGTTACAGTTTTGTCCGGCCTTTCTGATGCAAATCGGCGTTCATCAAACGCAGTGCCGAAAAGCGTCTCTTTCTTCCGCCACTTAAAGGGTCGGCCTCTTGTCGTGGGAATTTGGGCTGGCGAGGCCACGGCGGAGGGCGCCTCGAGACCCCGGCACAGTGGCCTTCATGCACAGGTGTGGCCCCCGTCCTTTTCACAAATTCCACTGCCCCCCTCCATTTTCTTTTAAAGTTTCCCTTTGTCCGCTTGAGGGGCAGACATTAAACCTTCCAATTAAGCGCCCACAGGAAGCAGAAGGGCAACGCTTCTGGGGCAGCCAGTGGTCCCACACTGAAGAGAAATTTAAGTCCGCTCTTATTTTAGAACTTGGCGTTGAAGTTGCAGCGACAAACAAAACAGTGAACTTGTCAATGCACAGCGGCACGTTTAAGCGGAGACTGATTATTAAATCATGAAACTATTATGCTGAAAGGATCTGAAAAAATAATGGCAGGATTAAATGAATAAAAACAAGGTTAAACATAAATAAGAATAAAAGCATTAAAGCAACCCATATCAATGAAAAGCTAATGTAAAAAGATGTGTTTTCAATGAACTCTAGTTACTGTTGCCAGCCTGTCTCGTCTCTTTGATCTCTGCTGAACAGTCTAGGAGCATCAGAGAGCCAGTTTCACCTGCTCTGTTGTACTGAACCTTTGGGGTACAGAGAAGTTTAGTATCTGCAGATCAGAAGATAGATTTAGATAGACAGATTTATGCTGATGAAGTTCAGCAATGTATTCTGGTAAATGATTGAGGGTTTTAAAACAAGTAAAATTCATTTAAGCTCTCCTCCTTGTTTTGGTCAAGAGTCTTGCAGTGACCTTTTCAGCCAACAGTAATCTTTCTGTACTATGCTGTTAATTACCGTAGTTTACACAAGTCATTACATTTTTAGCAGTTTAGCAGACACTTTTTCACAGAGCAATTCACACAAATAGCATTTTTAAATTCAATGCATTTATAAAGATAGTTTCGCAGCAGCAATTCAGGCTAAATGCCTTACACAGTGGTGCATAAGCATCAGGATATTATGACCCACAACCTTTTTCCCAGTACTCTAACCATTATGTGACACTACTAAAAATGCATAAATTATATGACAATATAATTATATATCATATACACTGAGCTCCATAAGTCTTGGGACAAAAACATATTCTTTCTTGACTTGGCTCTGTACTCTGTAAATTTGTAATCAACCAATTCACATGTGGTTAAAGTTTCAATTTTAAAGTTACATTTTCAGCTTTTAAAGAGTACTGTATATTATCCCAACATTTCAGGACATCCTTAATATTTGGGATACATGGCTTCACAGGTGTTTCTGATTAGTCAGCTGTGTTCAGCTGTGTTCAATTGCTTCCTTAATACAGGTACAAGAGTGCTTTCAGTATCTAGTCTTTTCATTGGCTTTTGAATCTGTTATTGAAAAGCCGGAATAAGGCTGAAATAAGCAAACAATTAATCAGAGACATAGGCCAAACAATATGCTTACCAAAATAAACTGTTTGGCACATCAAAAGAATGACGAGAGCGCTGGAATATGTTTGGGATCATTGTCTCACTGTGGGATGAAACAACATCCAATGAGTTTCGAGGCACTTTGGACCTTGGGCAGTTCCTTTCGTCCTCCTCACTTTGCTCTTGCCATCACTCTGATCACAATAGTGGTCTCATTGGTCCACAATACCTTTTTCCACAACTATGAAGGCTGTTAGCAAACTGAAATCTGACCATCCTTTTTTGTGGCTAGCCAGTGGTTTTCATCTTGCAAGAATTCTTTGGTCATCAACTCAAGATGTCTTCCTTGACCTACCAGTCCATTTGCAATTACTGTTCTCACCAGCGCTCTATTTAGTCTTAATGATGTCTCAAGCTGTCTCGACCAGTTTCTCCGATTTTTTCCTCATTTCTCAGCCTCATAATGGCTTCCTTGACTTTTTCACAACTCTGGTCCTCATGTTGACAAATGTCAAAAGCTGACTACAAAGGCAACCAAGAACAAATACTGAAATCTCTCTAATACCTGCACAAGGGAACACAGCTGATTAATCAGAAACACCAGTGAAATAATTTGTCCCAAATATTATGGGGGGACTACTGTATGTATGCAAAAGTTTTGTAAATTCTAGAAGGTGAAATCAAAATGTATAGAAATGATTTGTATAATGTATAAAATCTCTGCAATAGTTTTTTTTTTTTATATTACAAATCTAAAATTGTGAAGTACAGTGCCAAATCAAGAAAGAAATTGTGTCTCTCACTGTATATGATATATCATTATATCCTCATATAAGTCATGCATTTACAGTTGTGTACCATAATGGTTAGTGAACTTGGCAAAAACGTTGTGTGTTATAATATCCTGATTCTGATGTACCCTATATACTGTATGTATAAACTCTCAGAAATAAAGGCACAAAACGTGCATAAAAAGGTACAAATGCTTGTCACTAAGGCATTACCCTATCGGTACACCTAAATTGTACACATATACAGCAATATATAATTAATTTGTACCTATTTTGTTTGGAAAACATATTCATTTGGACCCCATGAGAACATAAATGTACTTTCAGGGTGCATTTGGGAAATGTAATGCTTTTAGAACTAGATTGTACCTCCACTGCCACTTTATTCCTGCATGCATGATGACAGGTTAAACAACAGATAAGGCAAACTACAACCTGCTTTGTTGACTATTCAAAAACAAAGCAAATTAATAAAAAAAGTTTGACAATGACCTTCTGGAAGATGTGAGTTTTTGCCTGTATTTTTGAAAGTTGTGTGGGGGGAGGTGGCTCTTTTACAGCTTTTAATTATGTGCCTATTAGAGCGCATGGCGCTGCGATTGGGAGAGGGGGCGAATGACACTCTCTGGTGAAGGTCGCGTTCGGAGAGGAAGCGGTGACAATGCCGTGGCTTATCCCTCCCCGCCAGCGCGGTTTGACCTCCGAGTCGCCGCGGAGACGCCGCGGCAGCCGTCCTCCCGCTCGGCCGCGCAGTAAGCGCCGGAGACCGCCCGATTATCTGCCAATTAGCACCAATTGTGGCGGCAGGATTTTTTATGCGCCGTTCGGTATTTTTAATGCGGTTTAATTTCTCTCTCTCTCTCTCTCCTCCTTCCTCTCTGCCACAATCAGACCTGTCAGCACTCCTCTGCCTGTGTCATTTAAAAGAAAGGAGCGGGCATTAATTTGGTATTAAAGAGCGTAGAATATGCTCCACCAGCAGAGCAATTGTCAGGGAGGGAAAAGGAGGAGGGGGGGGGGAGAAAATCATTTTAAGGACCCAGTGTGAAGGGCTTGTTCAAACAGGCCTTGCACTCCTCCGCTATCCCTCCCGCACACTAACATGGCCGCACCAGAGACCACTGCAGTTCCACATTGCTGTCAAACGACAATGCTGGAGAGCTACTGTCATACCACAGGCTCAGAACCATGTTGAGAGGTTGGTGTTTGCACTCATACTGAGCTGGCTACATTTTATGGTCGTTTTGGCAAATGCCTGTGCATCAATTGTTACTGCTTGCCTCAATACCGCATGGCATTCTGGGTGCTTTGGAAATTGTGGTGAATTTTGGAAACAGGAGCATTTCTGCCCAAAATAAATAAAATATAATGAAATACAAATGTTTTTAAATGCAGAAAATGTTGAATTGAATTGAATGCAAAAAGTGTTGTTATGCCTTACAAAGACTATGAAACTATAGTCACTACACTCTGAGATATAAAGTGACAGTGGATGTACATTTTTGTCCTTCAAGGATCAAATTTCCCAAATGTACCCTGGAAGTACAGTAATATTCTCTTTGGGTGCAAATTAGTATGTTTTCCAAGCAACAATAACAAATTAATTATATTTTTCTAGCTTGTGGGACAATTTTATGTAAGAGTCTGCCCCAGCGACAAGCATTTGTACCCATTCAGGCATTTTCATCCCTTAATCTCTGAGTGTATAGTCCTTTCTCCTTGTTGCCCTTTACACAGCTGGAAGATCGTCCCTTCACTGCAACCTCCTACGTCACTGTATGAGGGTGCAGACTACCCAGCATGCTGTCTGAGATATGTGCAGCCAGCTGACTCCTCTCTCTCTGCAGTCTGCCAGCTGAGCTGCGCAGTCATGTCACCACTGCATGGCCTATGCAGACGGCGCAGACAGACACCAAGGATCTGATTACCCACAATGCACACTATTTCATGAGGAGGCAGGGATCTTGCCAGCTCTAATATTCCCTTCTTGGGTAACACTATCCCTCCAATGCCTGCTAATGTCAGTTAAACCTATCCACTTTGCCCCCTTGTGGTTGAGTCGGCGATGCCTGAAATTGTTGGTGCGTTCATATTTATATCATACAAAAACTGTCACATAATAAAACTGCAAGACTCTCTGCTAGCAAGAACAGCAGTTTAGATGCTTATCAGCCTCTTATTTGCAAAGCAGGACAATAAAACTCCAGCCACACCCTGGCCATGCTCGCGGTTTACAACCCTCTCCTCACCACGGACTCAGACAATAAAAGGCATATTCTAACAATCCTTATAAGAACAAATATATAAAATTCAGAAGCTGCATGAATAAACTCACTTTTATTCCACGTCTGGCCGACATATTTCTGGTTTGGTAGTAATATAAGTTTGTATCGCAAATTCTTTGATACAGACATATTTATGCAACCAAATATCCTACCTGGTTATGAAGCTACGACTGTTTTCTGACTAATGTTTCATAATCCGTTCAGTAATTTTTGAGATAACTTTATTTTTGCCGGGACTATATATTTTAAATATAATGCAGGTTGGTTAGAAAGCATTAGGGTGAGTTATCCTTTTTGGGGAGCTTTTTGAACACTTTGGGCATGCTTTATACATACTCTCCTATATGTGAATAAAATACACATGAAGGTCAGTTTTCTTTACATCTTGTATCAAAAAAATCAAAAAAGAATTTGAATACCTATTGATATCTTTACCATATTTTGTACATAAGTTGAATAAACCTATGTATAAAATCACATTGTGCACACATATAAAGTAGTTCTTGTTTCGGTCTTGACTTAGAAATTGAGATATTCAGTGCTAAACTATAAAAACATTAGGTATTTTGTAATTATTTTGTATTTTAGTGTATCTTTTGTATACATTGTATGTACATGTTCTGGCTTAATTTGAATGGTATGCATGGTACAAGCCTCTTCTTTCATTTAAGTCTTCAACCATCTGTGTGCAGTAAATAGTTTTTAAGATATTGACACTTTTATAGGACTAGTACAAAATAAGTGGAAATTGCTCTCTGGGGGGCAAAGTGGGAAGGGTTAATAAGGAATAAAGGGATTGCTAATTTTACATTAAATCCTACTATTTATTCAAGGTATTTTTATTACGCTTCTGATCAAATTATTCAGATTTTTAAGTCTCATGATGGCCTGCTTTACTGGCATTGACACTTTTTTGGTCCTCAAGTTGAGAGAAACATACAGTAACATACTCCAAATGCTAATTTCCACACCTAGAATCAACTTTTGTGCATTAACTAATGATGTTAAGACACATTTCCTGAAAGACCCTTAACATTATGCTCCCAATTATGAAGTAAAATGCAAGTGATCAACGGGTCAATTCAACTGACAGATGGCTCTGGAGATGCAGAAAGTGTTCCTGTGGTATCTATCAATCCACAGGAGGTCAAAGAGGCTTCCCAGCACTCAACAGAACCTGTAATGTTGTACGTCACTCTGGATAAGAGCGTCTGCTAAATGCCACGTAATGTAATGTAATGTAATGGAGCTCAGCATTAGTTGTGTCATTTATAAGAATAGAAAAGATGACACTGATGTTACTTTGAAGACAAGTAGTTGTCATTCAGCCTATACACTGGTGTCGGACAACTCCTACCCAGCACTTGCAACTACTGGACAGAAACACCTGTGAATCAATTTTGTCCCAAACGTTACTACCTGGCAAACATTTATGGCTGTGAATTTACAGTCAGGTCCATAAATATTGGGACATCGACACAATTCTCCTCTTTTTGGCTCTATACACCACCACAATGGATTTGAAGTGAAACGAACAAGATATGCTTTAACTGCAGACTTTCAGCTTTAATTTGAGGGTATTTACATCCAAATCAGGTGAACGGTGTAGGAATTACAAGTTTCTATATGTGCCTCCGACTTTTTAAGGGACCAAAATAATGGGACAATTGGCTGCTCAGCTGTTCCATGGCCAGGTGTGTGTTATTCCCTCATTATCTCATTTACAAGGAGCAGATAAAAGGTCTAGAGTTCATTTCAAGTGTGCTATTTGCATTTGGAATCTGTTGCTGTCAACTCTCAATATGAGATCCAAAGAGCTGTCAGTGAAGCAAGCCATCATTAGGCTGAAAAATCTAAACAAACCCATCAGAGAGATAGCAAAAACATTAGGTGTGGCCAAATCAACTGTTTGGAACATTCTTAAAAAGAAAGAACGCACCGGTGAGCTCAGCAACACCAAAAGACCGGAAGACCACGGAAAACAACTGTGGTGGATGACAGAAGAATTCTTTCCCTGGTGAAGAAAAACCACTTCACAACAGTTGGTCAGATCAAGAACACTCTCCAGGAGGTAGGTGTATGTGTGTCAAAGTCAACAATCAAGAGAAGACTTCACCAGAGTGAATACAGAGGGTTCATCACAAGATGTAAACCATTGGTGAGCCTCAAAAACAGGAAGACCAGATTAGAGTTTGCCAGACAACATCTAAAAAAGCCTTTTCTGGAACAACATCCTATGGACAGATGAGACAAAGATCAACTGTACCAGAATGATGGGAAGAGAAGAGTATGGAGAAGGAAAGGAACTGCTCATGATCCAAAACATACCACCTCATCAGTGAAGCACGGTGGTGGTAGTGTCATGGCGTGGGCATGTATGGCTGCCAATAGAACTGGTTCCCTTGTATTTATTGATGATGTGACTGCTGACAAAAGCAGCAGGATGAATTCTGAAGTGTTTCGGGCAATATTATCTGCTCATATTCAGCCAAATGCTTCAGAACTCATTGGACGGCGCTTCACAGTGCAGATGGACAATGACCCGAAGCATACTGCGAAAGCAACCAAAGAGTTTTTTAAGGCAAAGAAGTGGAATGTTATGCAATGGCCAAGTCAATCACCTGACCTGAATCCGATTGAACATGCATTTCACTTGCTGAAGACAAAACTGAAGGGAAAATGCCCCAAGAACAAGCAGGAACTGAAGACAGTTGCAGTAGAGGCCTGGCAGAGCATCACCAGGGATGAAACCCCGCGTCTGGTGATGTCTATGCGTTCCAGACTTCAGGCTGTAATTGACTGCAAAGGATTTGCAACCAAGTATTAAAAAGTGAAAGTTTGATTTATGATTGTTAATTTGTCCCATTACTTTTGGTCCCTTAAAAAGTGGGAGGCACATATACAAACTGTTGTAATTGCTACACCGTTCACCTGATTTGGATGTAAATACCCTCAAATTAAAGCTGAAAGTCTGCAGTTAAAGCACATCTTGTTTGTTTGATTTCAAATCTATTCTGGTGGTGTATAGAGCCAAAAAGAGGAGAATTGTGTCGCTGTCCCAATATTTATGGACCTGACTGTAGAAACCAGTCCTCTTGTTGAAATGTGTGAAGCTTCTAGAGAGTTCTGCTGTGACTTTAACACAGGCCATGGAAATATCAGCACTCCAGCGCCTCAGTGTGACGAAGAGACCACCAGCTTATTGATATTTTGGTATTTAAATCATTCAGAGCAACATAAAAAAATGAACACTTTTTCACATGGAGGAGTGATTTCCACTTACAGGCATTATTCTCTCTTCTGAGAAGGGCAGAGTCTCTCTCTTCGTCTCTTTCCCGTGCCCGCACTCTGCTGTTATTCAGCTTTTCTAAATACAATTCTAGGGATGTTATTGAGGGAAAATAAATCCTTTCTGTCAATACAGCGGGAAAATAATTCCGGGGAAAAGCAAGAAAGGGACAATACATTATTATGTGTCGATTTCAATTATTTCACTTAGGGTGTTTATTTGTGTTTGAGATTCATGTGTTATTTGGAGATAGCTATTGATGGCTTTGGAAAACCCCTCAATAAGGCAGTTAAGCTTAAAGCACATGCTGTATTTGTATTTGAAATGCACTACAATGGAAGCCTTTAATAGTATGGATCTGGGCTTTATATCTGCAATGGCCCATCGCAGGTATGAAATACGGCATGACCTCATCTTACCTCTTTGACAGAATAAAATAAAATCACGATTTAAAAATCGCATTAAAGGAGCAGCTTGTATGAATACAGAAACTGTGTGATGTACAAGCGTGTGGCTCTCCACATGTAATCATACATAAATATTGTCTCATTTACCATGCTTTACCTCATTGAGTACTTTGCGTAAGGGTATTTACACAAATATTGGGTTGTCTGTGTACGAATAACAGCCCTTTTCTTTACATAGTCCCCCATGATAGGGGAGTACATGTAAATTGGCAATTGGTTGCTCAGCTGTTTCTTGGTCAGCTGTGTGTCTTTGCATCATCAGTTGCAAAGAAAGTTCAAGAAAGCTAAGAAAAAGTATGGAAGTTCTAGGTGTGGAATTTGCATTTGGAGTCGGTTGCTGTTATCCCTGAACATGAGGACCAAATAACTGTCAACAGGTCATCATGAGGCTGAAAAACCAGACAGAGCCAAAACATTGGGTGTGTCAAAATCAACTGTTTGAATGCACGAAGGGACGTGTAAGCACAACAATGACCTGGTAGACCACAGAAGACTATGTAGTGGATGACAGAAGAATACTTTCAATTGTGAAGTAAAACCCCTTTTCAACTGTCAAAGAGATATACAGTATATATGTTTCCTAGTTCATTTTCATTATTCACTGTTTCCATTATAATAAGGGTAAAAATGATTTATGCGTGCCTTAATGTAACTGCACCCACTCCCTACACCCCCACAATGATTTATTTTATTTGAGTTACATGCTAAACGTTTAAAATATGGAGCAATAATAATGTTCTTATTTTCATTTGCCCATTATCTTGGAATGTCACAGACTAACAAATGGTCGCCCGTTGACCATGGGTCTATTATAGTGCGGAGTGAGTGTGGAGAATGCAACAGTGAACGTTATTTCTGCTGATAATAATATCACAGTGAGCCCCCGGAGCCTTTAAACACACAGCACAGCGAACGAGGAGGGCTGAATCGCTCCCTTGCGCAAAAAAAATATTTAATTGAGGGTGACATGATGGGCGAGGAAGAGGATGAGGTAAACACTCCGCGGCGATGGATATGATCTGTCTAAACATAAATGCAGTTGCTTCCGCCAAGTATTTTTCCAAGGGAAGGCTACGCTGGTGAAATGAGTTTTGTTGAGAACTTTCCCTGTTGTAATCATAATTGTTTGTTAAAGGAGCCTTTTTCTTTGAGCGGTCCTCGTCAGTCTTCATTTGCACAAGACTGCTTTAAGATTGCCCGGTCCCCACCGCACATGTGGGCTGTCAAGTGATACTGATTGGAAAAAAAACAATGCTGCAGTTTGGCTTAAAGATATATCACCTATAGTTCAGGTTATGAAAGGTTATACATGGTATGTTGGGGTAGGTTTACATAAGCAACACATTAGGGTCATTACTGAATTATTTCAGTGTTTATTTTTGGCAGTTTAGTGTATTTTACAGATTTTACCACAGAAACACATTTCACTCTTCTTTTTCCCACACTGAAAAAAACAAACGTAACTGAAATGATGTTCAAGAATACAAAAAAAGTAAGACAATATGAGGCAGGTGTTATGGGAAGTGGAGTCCCCTGGAGCCCGGTGTTATGGGAAGTGGAGTCCCCTCGGAGCCAGGTGTTATGGGAAGTGGAGTCTCCCAGGAGCCAGGTGTTATGGGAAGTGGAGTCCCCCGGAGCCAGGTGTTATGGGAAGTGGAGTCCCCTCGGAGCCAGGTGTTATGGGAAGTGGAGTCTCCTGGAAGCCAGGTGCTGGAGGAAGCAGAGTCCACCAGGAGCCAGTTGTTGTCGGAAGTGGAGTCCCCCAAAAGCCAGGTATTGTGGGAAGTGGAATCTCCTGGAAGCTACGTGCTGGGGGAAGTGGAGTCTCCCCAGAATCAGCTTTGATTTATTTCTGTTGATTATTTTTGGCCCTTCTCCTCTGACCTCTCTCATTAAAACTGCTTTTCTACCCGCAGAACTGCTGCTCACTGAATGTTTTTTGTTTTTCACACCACTCTGTGCAAACTCTAGAGACTGTTGTGTATGAAAATCCGAGGAGATCTGCAATCACTTAGATCACATTTCTTCTCCATTCTGACATTTGGTCTGAACAACAGCTGAACCTCTTGACTACATCTGCATGTGTTTATGCATTTAGTTGCTGCCACCTCATTGGCTGATTAAATATGTGCATTAACAAGCTGGTGTACAGGTCTACCTAATAAATTGCTCAGTGAGTGAATATATAATATAATGCTGCAATATAAGACAAAAGGGTATAAACAGTACAGAACATGCATTAGCATTTCACTTGGTTTAGAGTAACTTGGTTTGGTTTTCAGCTGCAGGACTGCATTATGAGAATACACAGTAGAAGCACTCAACAAGTACACAGAAAGCCAGCAATCAAAGTAGCAATACATACTTATTATGTATTAAAAATACTTAAATATTAAAAGACACTTATTTCAGTTCAGTGAACATTTGCCCTTAATTAACTCAGGCTAACAATAAGAGTAATGTTTTTTTTTTATTCACAGACACAGTTTGGTGAGTTTAGCAATCAGTAAAACGAACTCCCCTAATGGAGACAATGCGCAATGTTTGCAAACACAGGCTAAAGTTGTGAAAGAAGATAAATGAGGTATGGGCTTTAATTAATTCAAGGCAATATTCAGATACAGTATATAATGAATGTAATAGCCCACCAGGATTCATAGGAGCAGCAGAAGCCAGATTTAACACAGTTCCTGATGCTCTCATACTGTACTGAGCCATGAGAGGTAATGGGTTGAATGTCCTATTCTCATTCACGTGCATGAATATAGTCCCCTTAAATCACAAGCTATTATTAAATATATCAACTTTTATACTTGAGATGACCTTATCAAATATACATTTTTTAAATGCTTTTAAAGTTGAAAAATTCATGTTTTTTTAAAGCTTAGTATATGTTATTTTGCAAATAGTTTTCAAACTCTCATACATCTCAGACAATCTCGTCAAATACTTCAACAAAACACACAATAATTACATTTCAAAGGCTTTAAATCTCTAGTTTCAAAGTGTTAGAACAGTATCTTTCACATGAAGCTTTCAGAAAGTACTGATTACATTCTGTGCTCACACTCAATCTCTTTGAAATCCTGCTGTTTTTGAAGTATAACATGGATTCCTATAAGCTTATGAATGTGGAATAATGTACCATCCTATTTTCCATAATTTCACATAGGTTACCGACAAATGCAGAAAGTTATTATTGTTATGAATCAAAATAAAGGTGACATTTTCAGAATGTATTTTTTACACAAATCCCTGAAATAAAATACTGTTGATTAAAAAAGAAAAGAGATTAAAATTGAAAGCATGTTAAATATGTGCAGCATTTTACTGAGATCTGTTCCAAATGCACATATTTGGAACTGTCCGGTGGTTGGTATGTCACTGCGTGTGAACACACCAACGTTATTAGTGCGAAATCTCTGAAAAAGTCTTAAGTGATTTTTGCTCTGTAGTGATTAGCATGCGATCTTTATGTATTTGTTTTTGTACAGACCTTTTGGAAAAGCACACTAGTGAGAGCAAGCGGTTGGAGTTGACCGTTCCACTGAAAAAGCGCTGAAAATCAATATTTACGTAGCACCCACTGTCCTCTCCATATCTTCTTATTCTCTCACGCTTCATTTTTTACTAAACATTTCTAATTGTATCAAAATAAACAAACGACCTTTCAAAGTCTCTGTCGGAGAAACTTAAGCTTTTTGTGACACATTTTTATGAAGTCTTTTTTGTTTGTTTGCGTAGCCGGATGGATTTACAAAATCTTTCATATAAATGCCTAAAATTAGATTAGACAAAACAATGCATTTTTTATGGTTCAGGTCTAGAATAATAAATTATGTATTGGCAATCTTGAGGTTTTAACTTGAACTGAAAGCTTGGATCAATATTTTAATCACCAGTTAGAAGGTAATTCTAAGATTTTTACTGTAAGGGAGAATATATTTAATGAAATATTTCAATCTTTTGACATTTTGTGAAATTATGTAATTTAGAAGTGACCCTACAGTCATTTTGATTCATAGATGCTATCTGATCTGAGTTCCTGTCCACTCCATTGTAGCAAATACTAGAATTAATTTACATTAATAGCACAAATGTGGGGGTTGGATAACTCTAAATTTAGTAAGAAGAAGAAGAAACAGGATGAAATACAGAGGATATTTTAAAAGTATGGGAAGGCATAAATATTACAGTGAGTGTTAGATTACAGTATATGAACCCTGGCTGGTGTTTCATGTAGAAATGCTAGCCAGAGAGAGAGAGCACATGAGAGAGAGGGAGGGAGGGAGGGAGAGAGAGGGAGGGAGGAGAGAGAGGGAGGGAGGAGAGAGAGAGACAGAGAGGGGGAGAGAGAGCACAAGAGATAGTGAGAGGGGGAGAGAGAATGAAAGAGACTGAAAGAGGGGGAGAGAGCACAGGAGAGAGCGAAAAAGAGATTGAGAGAGCAAGAGAGAGAGACAGCGACAGAGAGAGCATTGGGTGAAGTGCAGTGTGAATTCACTTCATTGCATTTATTATATTATTAAACACTTTGTATTTATAGCTGGCTGAATGATCATGGCGGTAATACTTCACTTGAAAGAAGGCCAGCCTGGTGGCAAACACACAGATTACACGTGAAGTGCATTATTCTTTGATGTTAACGATCCAATTAGGCCCAGGGAAGCGCGTCTCATTCTCATTATCACTGGGTCTCGGCGGCCGGTTCAGGTACACTGTTCTGGGCTCTGATTGGCTCATGTGGCTTCCCAAATGAAACGGGGAGAAAATTGTTAGTTAACAGCAAATTACAATAAAAAGTTATTTTTTTCCACATTATATGTCTCCTTTTGTTATGAATGCAGATGAAAGGGAAGTATTGTTTAAAAAGTGCAGTGGAGGGTATTATATAGATCAAAAACAGCAGTGCATAAATATACACTCAGTGAGCACTTTATTAGGTATTTATTCAACTTTTTTATTCACTTATATCTTTGATGTGTTGTGTGTTTAGAGATGCTCCTCTGCATACAACTTCTGCATACAAATAACTGCAGTTATTTGCCTTCCTGTCACCTTCCTGTCAGCTTTGGCCAGTTTGGCCATTCTCCTCTGACCTCTCTCATTGCCTGCAGAACTGCTGCTCACTGGATTTTTTTGTTTCGTTTTTTCGCATTATTCTCTGCTCCCTTGAGAGTCTGTTTTGCGTGAAAATCACAGGAGATCAGCAGTTTCTGAGATACTCAAACCACCCTGTCTGGCACCAACAATCATTCCACGGTCAAAGTCACTTAGATTACATTGTTTCTCTACCCTGTTGATTGATGTATACATTAACTGAAGCTCATGACCTGTATTTGCATGATTGTGTGCATTGCACTGCCGCCACACGATTGGCTGATTAGAGTAGGTGTACAGGTGTTCCTAATAAAGTGCTCATTGAGTGTTGGTGAAGACAGGTTTGCTGAAGGCCTTACAGAATGTAATTGATTACAGAATGTAGTTAGCTTTAAAGTGATTAAGCTGTCAGAGAACGTGTTCAGGGTATTCACATATTTATCATACAGTCGGGGCAGCCTGTAGCCTAGTGACTAAATACATGACTAGGACCCGGAAGGTTGGTGGTTCAAGCCCTGGTGTAGCCAGGATAAGATGTTGGGCCCTTGAGCAAGGCCCTTAACCCCGGCATTCCTCCAGGGGGGATTGCCCCCTGCTTATTCTAATCAACTGTAAGTTGCTTTGGACAGCAGCGTGAGCTGAATAATACATTATTAGTACAGTATGAGGTGCAGAGCTGTGAGTGCTGAGCAGTGCCAGCGGTTCAGGTGTAGACACAGAGCACCGTGGCCCCTCTTTATAGTGCTAATTTGGGGTCGGTCCGTGCCACAGATGGGAGTGAGAGAGCCTTCCTGGCTGCCTTCTCTCTCTCTCTCTCTCTCTCTCTCTCTCTCTCTCTCCGCGGAGGTGAAAACAATCCTCCCTCTGTTTCCTCTGGTCTGCAGGGCGACCTTGCCCCCGGCCCTACTGCGCTGCCACAGCTGCCGTTGTTAGCGTTAGCGCGCTAGGCGGCGGGGAAAAGGAAACGGCCGTGCCTCACCCCAGGGACAGGACGTGTTTGAGAGCGTGGGCCTCCCTGCAGGTGCGCGGGTGCCCCCCCCCCCCCGTGTGCCCCCTCCCTGTTTGTTTACAGTGCCGGCTAAACGACGCGGGCCCCCATAGCGAGGTTCTCTGCCGAGCTTGACCTCTTAGCGCTAGCGTGCTACTGCTTCTTCAGCAGCATGTAAACCTCCTGGTCCTGACACCGGAGAAGGACAGAGTACTGCTGCAATGCAGAGAAAACTGTGTCACTACTGCGCAGATAAACAGGGCCAGTTCTGTGGTAAACTGTGTCACTACTGCGCAGATAAACAGGGCCAGTTCTGTGGTGAACTGTGTCACTACTGTGCAGATAAACAGGGCCAGTTCTGTGGTGAACTGTGTCACTACTGTGCAGATAAACAGGGCCAGTTCTGTGGTGAACTGTGTCACTACTGTGCAGACTAAGAGAGCCAGTTCTGTGGTAAACTGTGTCACTACTGTGCAGATAAACAGGGCCAGTCCTGTGGTGAACTGTGTCGAAACTAAACTTGGGAATCATACCTTATAGAGTGAAGCCATTTTCAAATGTTGATTACAGTGAGGTATAACAGAGGAAGAAAGGTGCTCAATTCAACCGATTTGCTGATAATTGGGAGCTGAATCCCCAAAAAATGTAATGGAGGAAAAAACGCGGACAGCACTCTCTGGAAAAACCCAAATGATAATTTGATACATGGATGTACGAGTCACGTAAAGCTGAAACCGTCTTTGGTGTGCTCTAACGTGCGGAAAATACCAAGAAGTGGCTACAGCGAAGTGCCACGAAAATGAATAAGCTGCATTTTTCCGAGCTTGGCGGAGCTGCGGTTGACAGCACGGTGTCGACACAGTAATGCCGAAAGGCTGCGGGCCTCATGTCTTTGAGATGAAGTTGAGGAATGAGTCTTCTGTAGCATGAGTACATCTGCCCCGCACAGGTGCAATTAAGATACGGCTGCCGCATGAGCCGTCAGTCGGAATGGCACAAATGCTTTGCAGATGTGTGGAGAAGAGCGCTGTCTCACAAACTTTCCACACTCTGATATACTCGATTCCAAGGCCCCTTTTCCAGCAGAAATATCCCTATTTTCTGGATTGTGATGTGCTCCTTAAACACGGTGCTTCAGCACATTTGTGACTCGTTTCCAGTCTGACTATATGTACACAGGTTCATTATTCTAATATATCTTTGGTACGAAAGGCCTGCAGATGTCACAGAGCATCGCCAACAGATATATGTGACTGATTTATGAAATTAGAGAGAGAGACAGAAAGAGAGAGAAGTGTTGAGTTAGTCAGTCAAACTGCAGGGTTTTTCTTTACTACATTCACAGCATTCAAATTCATGCTAACAAATCTTTTAGCATTTTATGCAGGAAATGACTTGCAGTGGATATATGAAATGAAATGCACAAAACATGCAGGCTTAATGCCATTTAAGCATTAGATCTACATCAGCATCATTAAGTGTGAATGAATGTGCTGTAATCACAGATTTAAAGATTAAGCACATTACTCTGACTGAACATAGGACCAAAGTCCATATTTCCGTAATTTATTATTATTATTATTATTATTGTTATTATTATTATTAATATTATTGTTGTTGATGGGTGGAGAACGATTCTTATTTATTTGCTTTTACGCTTGATGAAATTTAATACAATCATATGAAAAAAACAGCCTTTTTTCCCTTTCTGCTTCTGTAAGACATTCACTAATGACCATGTCCAAGCCAACATTTTTCAGGGCTCCATTGACAATGGGAGCTAATTTCATTTCCCAGAGTGGAGAGTGGAGTGTAAACCTGTTACTTTTACAGTTTGGCCTGTGTGTGAGAGGGCAGGTTAAGAACACAGGCCGGGGGGGACTGCGCCCCTCCCTCTTTCCTGAGAGTCGTGGCCTTTGCTTCTCTGCACTTCCTTGATTTAGTTCTGGTAAACAGTGCTGAGCTGCCACCTGTTTTGGGCACTTGAGAAATTGACTTTTCCTGAAAAGTCCCCTGACCTCTGACCCCGGCGGGGAGCGTGGGCCCGGTGACGAGGCTGCGCCCTCCTGTGTGGGCCTGGTGCCGTTTAACCCCCTAATTATTCCAGCAGCTCCCCGCCCCGCCCCGGCTCCGGCTGCGGAAACAGCTCCCGAAACCATCGAATCCGCCGCGCCCCGAACACAGTCGCTGCGCTGTTTGTCCTGCGCTCTGCACGGCGTGTGACACACAACACTGCGCTCGCGTGCACACCTGGCCTCACTGTGGGCCAGAGCCCGGTCTGAGAGGATCCTCCGGCCTGCTCTGAGCTGATTTATTCAGGTAACGCTTCACAATACGGTTCATCAGCTAATGTTGTTATTAACTAACTGCTACTGAGTTAATCTGCACAGCTCTGTTAATGTATTTGTACACTATTAATTATGTACACCATTAATGTTAACAACTACAGTAGTTGATGCCAATTCATATTGGAATGAAAAAGGCAGTTAATGTATTTGTTAATGGTTAACTAATTATAACCAAATAAATTAATCACATGGTTTGCTAATGTATATTTGCATAACAAAAACGTTAGTTACATGTTAAGGTACATGAACAAAAACAAAAAGATTTAATGCTTAATTAATGTATTTGTCCGTCATTTATTAATGATTAACAACATAGCCAATTCATGAACCTTATTGTAAAGTGGGACCTTTATTCACTTGGCACAGGGGGGCTTATGAGAGTCCAGGAGAGCAGGGTAATAACTTCTTAGTGTGTCTGCAGTGGAGAGAGAGAAGGCTTCTTATTAGCGTACTTAGTTAACACAATGCTAAGTGTAGGGTACTTGGTAGTGCTCCTTCTTTCTTTGCCAGCACAGATAGGGTTAGGTGAGCTCAGAAAACAAAGCACTCATACTGACACCTTGAACTGCTTTTGTACATCAGAACTAACACTGACCTTTATGCAGTTAAGGTCATTCAAATTATTCACTGGGCCCAAGCCTGTGTCTGTCTATATGATCCCTTGTTCAACTATGTTTCTTTCCCAAATGTACATTCTTTGTATTTTATCTGGTGTTCATGCATAAACACAGGCCCAGATAAACATGACAAAGCGATCAAAAATTCAAACAGTAGTGGCATGCCATCCGGTAATTTCAGCAGTGTTTACAGTAATAAATGGTAATCCATTAATTGCCAAATTAGGTCACATGTTTTTCCTGCTTAATGTGATAATTTGTCTGGATGGTCACTGGAATTTTAAGTGGTCAGTCTGGAATGTAAACTGGTTAACAAGGAAGAGCTCTTATCGCTGTTGTGCTCTGAAACATCACTTTGATTTTACAGTGAAAGCAAACCAGGGGAGTTTTCATTTTTGATACAGAGACCATCCAAAGGCAATTTATCTCGTTTGACAGATTTGTCTGCGCTCCACTGAGCGCTATTTCAAGTTTTTTGGGTAAAATCGTGCCAGGATTTCTGACTACAGGGAATACTTTTTTGTGTGGCCATTTCCTCTAGGTGTTGTTGAGCAGTTGAACATAAACATGAATTTTAAACATTGTTTTCATTGACAAAATGAAGAGAATGATACATCTAATCTCTGTTCTTTAATCCCTTGGCACTGAAAAGCTGTGCTTTTAGCATGATATGGTAACGCTTTACAATAAGGCTGCATGAATTTGCTTTCACTAATGTAGTTGTTAACTATCCAACTACTGAAAAGTTTGTCTGTACAGCACAGCTCTGTTTACGCATTTTTACATCATTAATTCAAGTTAACAACCACAATTCATATTGGATTGACAAACAGGTATACATATACAAAAATATGTATACATGAAAAAAACATTTAATGCTTTTGTTAATGGTTAACTAATTCTATCTTTGCTAATGTGTACATATTCATGTAATCAATACATTAGCTAGGACTTGAATACATGAACGAATGAAAACTTAATCAGCTGAATTTATGTATTTGAACATCAATTAATTAATGTTAACAACTACATTATTTCACTTTTCACGCACCCTTATTGTAGAGTGTGACCCAGGAATCGGCGAGTCTCTCTGGCGGAGACGTGCGTCTCACAGTGACCTGGAGAGGTGGGGCGGTTTGGGCGGTAAATCAGGAGGGCGAGCTCCCGCTGGGCCCCGCTGTGAGCACAGATGTGCGGGCGGAGACGGCCTCGTGCCGGGGCAGTGCCGGGGCTTTATCGGGGAGCGGAGCCGGAGGTCGGCCGTCCGTGCGCTCCGCGCCTGGCTGCACTTTGCCATTTCCTGCGGCCGGCGCAGCTCCTCGCTGCGTGAAGAGGCTCAGGGTCTCCCCCCCACCGCCCCACTGATAGCGCGGCGCCCTGATTGCTTCTGAGGATGAGGAGACGCCAGGCACCCCCCTCAGATCTACTGAGCGCCACACAGGCACCCGCGGGTCAAAGGTCGCTCCTGGAAGACCCGGATTAGAGCGGAGGTAAAATTATATTTTTATCCATCTTTTCTTTTCTTTTTTTTTTACAGCCTCCCTCCTCCTCAAACCTCCAAACCTCAGCAGTCACTGACAAGTCATTTGTGGGGTGATGAAGAAAAAAGTAAGACAGGTGTTATTCCTCAAGTCTTGGGGTCTCGCGGGCGAGCGTTTGCCGATGTAGCAAAACAGGGGACCGACTGGGGAGAAACCCTGAGCCTCGGTAAAGTGTGGCAGGAGAAAGTTCTGAAGAGGTTTCAGGGTCAGTTGACACATGAACCGAAGCCAAAGGAGGATCAAAGACAATTTTTTTTTTTTTACCGTAACAAAGGAAGACTTCCTTGGCTTCTCTCGTGAGCAGACGGTATCACATATTCATCTAAAACAGTACACCCTGGGTGAAAGAATTCAGTTCTCATCTTGTGGAATCATATTTTACATTAAATATTGTTCGTTTAATTGGCTTAAAACTACTTTGCTGAATTAAACTAGCTATAAATGATGAAGTGAGGGCAGTTTAACTTATTTTTAAGTCTGTAAACATAATAACTGCATTTCAGATGTTGAGGAGAGCTTCAGGCATATTATCATAATGATAATTAATTAATAATAATTCAAATTAAATATTATGGCTTATGTTTTTCTCTTTACAAACTATATGATTGTTATGAAACCGTGAAAACGTTTCTCAATTACTGATCATTTTGAAAGTGTCATATCAATCAAATTTCTTTTCACAATATAATATATGGGGAATGTGCAATGTACAATCCATCTAAAATAGAATGTAGTTTTAACGTTTATTTGTTTGACTCTAGACAGCGCAGTCCAGGGCTGGCGGACTGGCGAGCCGTGCGGGGTCCTCCTGCTCAGACTCGGGGTTTGATCTCTGTCACGGGCGTCTCTGACTGTTGCCCGTTCCGTTTTCTTTCTGTCTGAACAGAGCAGAAATTACAACAGGAGGGCTCTGTCTGTTTTTTAGAAAATAAAACACAAACTTTACAGCTCTGTGTAACAATGATTGTGTTAAATTAAACACCACTAAACGTAAACTAGTATAAGCTTTACTTTTCTTGATTAAATTTTATATTTCAATGGTATTTCCATATTATGTCGTTTTTGTTTTTGTTTCGTTTTTTTACAATTTCTGCATGTAAAGTTTTGTTCATAGTTTATTCAAAAGACTCTTCAAAAAGTGTTTTGCAACTTTAAAAAACTGTTATACATTCCTGAGCCTTTCCCATTCACTTCAGTTTTAAACCTGAGGAAATTATTTTTTAAATGAATATATCATTATTAATAAGTGCGTTTTAGAAAACAAAAATCACTGCTGCAGTTTCAGTAGTACATTTCAATATAGAAAAATTCTTATTGTAAGACTAGTTTCAGAAGATTTATTGAAAAATGTCTATTTTAGTATCTTTATTTTATACACTAATGAAGGCCTTTCGGAAATGTGTTTGTTTAAAAATATTCCTGGTTCTGGATCTCAACATTTTGTAATTCTTCAGAGAGTTTTGATTATTTCTCAGCATTTAGCATATATATTGCAACCAGTCCATTGTACTGGTACCGATCATAGTCCATTAGAAACACAGAATATTCTGTTTTTACTAAAACCCTGCTTTTAAAAAAAGTGTAAACTTCTCTTTTATTATAGATTGATGTTATTAATATATTAAATATTGTATTATATGAGTGGAATCATCACCCTCACAATTCTTGGCACATACAGTACATTATCCAAATGTTTACTTTGCAAGTAACTTGAACAAAAGAAAAAATAACCACAGAACATCAAACTGCATTAAACAAAAAAAAGAATATTCATGATTCATGTTAGTTATTATTACCGTTGATTTTCATGTCCAAAATATAAAAAAAGATATTACAAACTTCTAAGGCCTATATTTTCTTAGTTTGTATTTTTAAAGAATAGCCTCTTTAAATGCATTTTCCTCTGTGTTGACTATGGTTGGAGGCGTTAGAATCATTAAGAAATCATTACGAACAAATGGCAGTACTTCCTGTCATTCTGAACAATCCGTTCAACAACTGTCAGCACAGATCATTCACAGGCCCGTCCTCGTAATCTCCCGCATTCAAAAGGCCCGTTTATCACAAATCTGGCACACCACGCCACACACAGCCAGCACATAACGCCGACATATTTATTTGTTAAATTAATTAATCGCATAATGCATAAACGTTGGCAGCCATAATAAGGACCAATGCACATTAGCGGTTTAATTTAGATAGCCTTCAAGCATGTTCTTTTAACTCGTGGGTTCAAATAATTTTCTTTTTTTTTTTAATTCAAGTCAACAAAAAATAACTGGAACACAGACATCAAGTACTCAATTACACCAAATATTGGACGGAGAAAGTCTCTCTCCCTCTCTCCCTCTCTCCCTCTCTCCCTCTCTCCCTCTCTCTCCCTCTCTCTCTCTCCATCTCTCCCTCTCTCTTATGCACAGACACACACACATAAACACATGCACACACTCATGAACATACAAACGCACACACACACATGCACTCACACACAGAAACACATGCACACACACACATGAACATACAAATGCACACACACTCACACACATACATACACACACATGCACACACATACATGTACATACACAAGTGCATACACACACATGCACACACACACGTACACACACATGCACACACACACATATATGCACTCACACACACACACACACACACACACACACACCGTCCTCCGCACTGTCCTGGCCCGCTGCACTGTTTCCTATGTCTTGGTTCCTGCCGCTTTGAAGGTCAATGAGATTAAAAAATAAAAAGCCAAGGAGGCGCATTAGGACAGTGCATCCGAACCGTCGGACATTTGTGATTTAAATGTAATTGGAGTGTAGGGCAGGCGGCGGCAGAGGGAGGGACGCGGCGAACACGGATGAGAGTGCCATTACCCGCCGTGTTATTTACACATCATAAGCCAGTCTATTACATTGACACGCAGCGGATCTCCTCTGGCCGGCCAGCGCGCCGCGGGCCCGTCTGTTTGCTCTCCGGCGCCGCGGCTGATTGGTGATTTGTGATACGGCGGCCCAGCTCTCCGCGGTCGCGCGAGGCCCGGCTCTCAGAGACACTCATCACGGGGAGAGCGAGAGGAGCAAAGGCCACGGCGGAGCGCGGGTCTGGAGGGCGCGCGCGGGGCGGGGGGCGGCCGGCGGGGGGAAGGCTGCGATCGGCTGGGGATTAAGCCCTCTCTCTTATATCTCTTTCTTACCATAAATCCGCACGTTTCCTATCCAAAATATCTTGTTTAAACTGCGGGAATGGGGAGAGGACGAGGCGAGCGTTTGGTTCACCGCGGTGAACCCGGGAAGCCCTGGAGGAAAGGGGAGAGGAAATTGTGCAAATTCAAAACTGGAAGAGCCTCTCCCCCGTAACCCACTTCTGCCATTTACCCAGAACATGGAAATATTTGATAACTCGGGATTAGATCTGGGCCGTGCCAGCACCCCTCACCTCTGCGCGGAGGGGTTCGGTCGACAGCCGAATCTGTGCGGCTCATTGGCGCCTTCCGCTTTCATTTCGGCGAATTACCTTTCCGAAAGCGGCGCAGTAAGCAGCCGCTAAACTCCTTTCTGTGTCTTTTAAAGCCCCTTTTCCGTTGCCGAGGAGACCCAATCGCCAGGCGCAAAGTGTTTCAGTCGGTGAAAGAAAATGGCCGACAGGGAATGGGAAACTGGCTGATTAGCGTCGATTTGGCCTGAAAACTGCGACGCTCTAGACCACCGCGGGCGTCTCGGAGAGTGGACCGGGCCACCGGGCCGGCACTGTCGCAGAGCGCAGGAAGCGTGGCTCGCAGAGCGGGGGTCGAAGGTCGTGTACAGTGTAGATCTGTCACGCGCTGACGGGCCGCTGTGCTTCTATGGGACCTGAAGTGCCGATGATAAAGGAAATACACTGCTGTTTTTAATAAATGTGCGGGACTATTAACGGCACAATAGGTCATTTTGGACTTCTAATGGTCAAGAGAAGAATTGCAGTAACAAACAACCTCAAACCACAACACTGTTTATCCCTCCCCCTTCTCTGTGAACGTGCTGACGTTTAAACCCCCCCCCCCCACCATTGGCTGTGGCAATTAGAACCGATTTTCAACCAATGAGCTTTAATTATTGTACAGCTCTACAATATTTTGGTACAGAGTGTCGGTCCGTCAACTGTATATTTTGAAACCCGAATTTAAGGACTAAAAACACAGGCAGAGGGTGATGTAAGTGAGCCTTTTTCAGTGATAGAAAGGGATTTGTAACAGTCTTGTAACAATGTTTTAACATAAAAATGTTGTACCTTTAACACAGATATTTTAAGTGTTCCACAAAAAAGATCCCACTGACACAATTGCTACTTTAGTTTTAGCTCAGATTGTGCTGCTCGTGTGCAGTGGTATTTAGCTGTCTCAGTACCCTTTGACGCAACATTACTAGGGAACTAAGGGCCTGATTTTCTAAAACTTTTAGCATGCGCATTAGTGCATGCTAAAATAATAACAAAACCAATTATTGGTGCAAAACAAATACCATGACCAATCATTGCTCATGTTATTGGTTTTGCACTGGTGTGAACCAGTGTAAAAAGTTTCTGTTCTGAAAAAAGCTCAATATAACATTGCTTCTGTCTAGTATACCAACCGAAATTTGTTGTCTGACGCATAGAGTAAATAAATATTTATGATGCATTAAATAACAATTAAAATGCATTTGTTTTAGAGAACTAGGAGAAGTCTTAATATTCTCACTGAACGTATTTACACATAACTCTACTGTTACACATAACTCTACACAGGTAAAGTGTGCTTGAACTTTGGCTGAAGCTGAGCGACTTATTCTGATATAAATAAATAACTCCGTGACTCTTAACTCGTATATTCTCACTTCAACATTGTTGTATGGCATTATACGATATTGCCATGCTATGTAAAAGTTTATAGCTGTGAGTTAATCTAAAAATTATGTTGTGTGTCTCTTTCATCTCCTTAAATCAATTTAATTATAAGAAACGATTTACAACTAATGCAATTAGAATGGTAAGAGAAGCAACACGGCCTACGTGTGAGCAATATGATTGCACATTCAGCTAAGATAAAATGCAAGCAAATAGCCGACCGAGTGGGTCGTAGGTGTTCAGTGCACGCATTCAAACGCACTCCTGCGTCTGAGGCCAACAACATGACGAGGTAAAAGTGTGAAAATGCGTCGACACTGGCCGGTTTTCCTACAGAAACTATAAAGTTATCACACAGCTGAACACAACAACTGTCTTGGTCGGCCGACATTTGTTCCAACTTGTTCTGTAATAATAATGCGGAAATTACGAAGCCTCTGGAACTCCGGAGGAAACACTGACTGCTCTGGTTCAGGCGAAAGATAAAAGTACCTGAACTATATTTCCTAATTGCATGCTATCTTCACAAGCTAACTCGCCAGCCATACAATTAAAGTAATACGTCTTCTGTCACCCTGTGTATAGGCTACATAATTTCATATTTTTGCTGTCGGGTGGATGAATCTGTAAAAAGCCCATCGGCAATCTTGTTGTTCGTCTAAATAACAACCGACGGTGAGTTTTATTGGTCTGTTCCAAACGATGAAATTTAATGTCAGTTCAGACGCTCATAAAAATGATTACATGGTAAGTGCTAAGTTTCAATTTTAAGATCAATAAATCACACACAAACTCGTGAAAACACTGAGGGGGAACTGGAGCTGGTAACCTTGCCTCTCTCTCTCTCTCTCTCTCTCTCTCTCTCGCTCCCTTGCTCCCTCCCTATTTAATTCTTGAGGCATAACCGATACAAATGGTTATCACACACCATCTAGTGGCTACGCTGGGCTAAAAAAGTCAGAGAGCACCGCTCGCACGAACCCCCTCCCTCCATCCCATTCCCCCCTCCCCTCCCCTCTTTGTCCTTATGAAGTGGTATTGTTCCTTGGCGACTCACCGAGCAGTTTCTAAATCACATCAATGAGATCCTCTGCCAGGTTTAATCGTCTGAGCTTAAAGAGGGACCCGAAATGCCATTTTGAAACGCACTCGGGTCACGTGGCAGAAATGGAAAGTAATAGAACGGAAACCCAAAGACAGCAAAACATCCAAATCCATGTTGCACATACGAAATCAAACGATAGGCTAATAATAATAATAATAATAATAATAATAATAATAATAATAATAATAATACAAAATTACACGAAATAACATATGTTCCTTGTAGCACAAGTAAAAGAAAATTGTCTGCGGGTTCATCGTTAATCGCTCCGATTGATGCCTTGTACCTGGCTGTCCGTTTTGTTGCAGTCGGCTACAACTCACACAACCACGCAATGATAAACAAGACTGCATAACGGTGTTTAATGATCAACGATGTTTTACCCATAAGATAACAATACGGGCTGTAGAATATTTTCCACTGGTATGACATATATTTTAAGCTGAAAAGGACATTTTCCTTTTTTTTTTTCCTTGTACCATATGAGTTTGGGTTCCTGCTATCCGGCATCATAAATTACGACTCATTTGTTATATAGCCTACACTGTATCTACATTTTTCCTGATTCCAAAACCTCTCGCTCGTCAGCGAAACACTCAAACCAGGTGAATGCCAGCGACAGCAGGAGGTTAAGTGTTTAAGCATTTTCCCTACAAAACATAAATTGCATTTCCATTTAAAGACGTCCCTGCCTGTGGCGCTTCTAGCGCAGGATGATTTAAAGAATGCCGAAAACGATATTGCGCAGAGCTTCTCCCGCCGGAGACCTTCCGTGGCCGCATGAAATATAACCCTGGAAAGGTAGTTAGAGCAGCCGGCATTTCCCACTGTACCGACGAGCACATCCGAGCCGGGTCAAAGGTGTTTCTACAACGGCACAATGGCGAGGGAATCCCCGGAACGCTGGTCTCAAATCCTTTGGTAAATATGCGCATTATTTAACTAAAAAAACTCAAACTCAGTATACTTGTTGATGTTTTTATAGATGCAAATCTTTTCCTCATTCATTAGCATTATTGATTATTGTCCACTACATTACTGTGGGTACAGCAATATTTGATTTGCAATTATGTAACAAGTACGTAGCAAATACAAACTTAAAAAAATATATATTACTATTATTATTATTATTATTATTATTAGTAGTAGTAGTAGTAGTAGTAGTAGTAGTAGTAATAATAGTAGTAGTAGTAGTAGTAGTAGTAGTGGTAGTAGTAGTAGTAGTAGTAGTAGTAGTAGTATTAATAATAATAATAATAATAATAATAATAATAATAATAATAATAATAATAATAATAATAATCTAAAACAGCTAACTTTCACTTATTAACTTAAACTATAGAATAAATCTAGCTTTACAGGAAAATGTCCAGCAAAGATATCTTGTGTTTTTCTCGGCTTCAACAATCTACTATCCATAGCCACTTTTATTTTATTGTTTATCTTCCTAGAAGGGTACAGCTCTGTACAGTTATGTCATATTCACATTTAATAACAAACAGTAACTCATTAACTCCATTGGACTTCCAGCGCTTTCTGCAGAACATGCATAGACCAGGTACCGATGTGTGGTCACATGCCATATAGCAGTTGTAAGTGGAGTTCACATTTGGCCCTGTGAAGAGAGTGTGGTTTGGGTTACTCAGTCATGAAGATGTTAGGCTGTGTGAAGGTACAGTACCACCCTCCGAGTCCACTTATAACTTCAAGATGTGGGCCCTCAACACCGCGCATTTCACAACACCATTATCCCATTCCGAGCCGATCCCAAGTGAACTGCCATTGTGTGAGAGAAAAGCCTTTTTCCCCCCTCTCTCCGAGAATAAATGCACAAAATTGATCTCAGGTCTCCCAAAGTGGGATGTGCTGTTTTTGGGCACAGATGGGACCGGTTAAAGTAACTTCTGGGGGCAATTTGCATTTTGAAAAATAATAATTTTCATTCTTTCCCCCCAAGAAGCAGTTGGCCAGAAGTATTCCACCTGTTCCGTAACCTTGTAACACTGGAAAACTGATATTCTCTCTCTTCCTCCCACCCTCTCTCTTTCTTCCCCCTCGCTCTCTCCCTCTCTCTCTCTCTCTCTCTCTCTCTCTCTCAGAATTTGTGCTTTATGTAAGTTGTTCACAAACAGTCTGCTAGCAATTCTTCCCTTTTTGTCCCACACGCATGTCTCATGGAGTGTTTGTAATATATTGTGACAGCTGCTGTCAGTGATATTTCATTCTAAAATTGGTCCTGCAATATTAAACCTTGGGCATGATGCCTTTTAAAAATGTACAGTATACGTACAGTAAGAACCTACAATATATGAAGAGGTTGTTCGTATACAGTGTTTGCCTCAGTATGTCTAAAGAAAGAAACAAAAAGCTACATATTTTGTTACGAAAAGTCAAAGCTGAAACAGATGTTTAATTGCAAGGTAAAGCTGAACATTGTGGTCTTAATACACTTAGGTTTTGAGAACATTTTTTTCTCCACCAAGCTCAGTATATTGTTACATAGTTTTTTTGTTGGTTTGTTTTGTGTATTTTCTCGCTTTTTGGGGGGGGATGCTGCATTGTACATATTTTACAAATACCTAAATATTCTAAAATCTAAAATACCTTAATCATAAGTTTATATGTGTGCAGCACAGTATGAGGTGATTAATATCTGATAGCATTTCCTGTCTGGCATATTCACGGAGTGAGGGGGTTATGGAGTGGCGGAAGTTGCGCAGAGAGTGACGCAGTTGCCTTTTCGTACGGTAAACAAATGTGTTCGCTGTGAGGTTTCGCCGCTGGAGGTGAAAGACGCAGAGAGGTGCATTGCTGCCAGATGTGCAGTCAGCATGGAACAAGGGCTCTCCTTGTGTTTACAACCTAAACTACAGTGCCTGAGAGAGAGGTGGAAACCTTTCACAGTGAAGACATTTACACTCAATACAGTGCGAATCTCCAATGCCATTGTACTGCAGAGGGGACAGATATCACAAAGTGGATAGGTATTATTCTACGTATGACAGACATTTCTGCATTCCATCTTTATCTTCGAATGCAGCTATGTGGATGTAGTCAATGTATCAGATTCATTACATAAAATATCCCCCCAAAATTATGTTTTTGTAAGAGGCAGGCGGTAGGATAGTGAAGAAGTGGCAGACTGTAGGATAGTGAAGAAGAGGCAGGGGGTAGGATAGTGAAGAAGAGGCAGACTGTAGGATAGTGAAGAAGAGGCAGACTGTAGGATAGTGAAGAAGAGGCAGACTGTAGGATAGTGAAGAAGAGGCAGACTGTAGGATAGTGAAGAAGAGGCAGACTGTAGGATAGTGAAGAAGAGGCAGACTGTAGGATAGTGAAGTGGGTTTCACAAAGCAACATTCCTGCGCTAACTGGATAACTGAGCTGAGTAAAACCCGGAGCAGCTCTTTTTACTTTGGTCCATGTTTTAGATTTGGTTCTGGGTTTTACTCAGTGGGGTCATCCAGCAATCCTGCCACGTGAAATCGCCCAGGTGCAACAGACAGGCTGCACAGACAGTAGAAAGCTACAGTACTTCAGGCAAGGTGGTAGAAACAGAGGTGGAAGATCCAGGTTCAGAAAGTAAAAAGTCCTCAGTATTTTGTTCCAATCACATACATTTGCTCATTCGTTCAGTCTTCAGCCAGGAGGTAGAGAAAATTCGTGAAATCAGCTGGCTGGGCCTGGAATCATGGGTAGCAGCATAGTCAGATACATGAGGAAATGGTTCTGGTGTTGAAGAAGACTGGGTAGGACTAGGTTCAGAAGGCAATGTGGTGAGTAGGAGAGCTTAATCATTGCTATTATTTATTATCCAAGCAATATTCATGGTCGGGGGGCTGACATCTATCCCAGCATGCAGTGGACACCCTGGACAGGTCATCAGTCCATCACAGGGCCCACACACCATTCACTCACACACTCACACCAACAGGTAATTTAGAGTCACCAATTAGCCTCCAAATAACTGGATGTCTTTGCACTGTAGTCGGAGTACCTGGAGGAATCAAACTCAGGAACTTCTTGCTGTGAGGCAAGTACCCCACTGTGCCACTTTATTATTTATCATGTTAGTGGAAATAATCCCCTAATAACACAAACAATCTTAGCTTGTTGGCAGCCAGCTGTGCACAGACGTAAGTACAGCATTACACATGGTGAGCACGCATCCGGACGTGAAGTCATTTGTCAAGTCAAGACTGCAAATACGGTGTTTAGGTAATGTGCATTCCTATATCAGTGGAAATGTTACCAGAACATCCCACCTCTGAAGAATCAGTTCTACACATAATTCTAGGATCTACTGCTTAACAACTGAAGAATATCTTGCAAGGAACAGTCAGCGAGACTTTTCCTTGAAAACAGCTTTCATGCTGTTTCTGGTGTATGGCGGTCAGCGGAGGGGTCTTTGGGGAAGTGAGGGTTCAGTCAGAAGGCAGACCAGACTGAGCAAATGCATTATCATTATTAATGACCATATTTCATCCCCCATGTTTCCATGAAAATGTTGGAGTCAATTTACCTGGGATTGAAAAAGAAAAAGAAATTGGAATTATAAAGTTCTATCTGTGTTCTGATTGGCGTTAAACTATTGAGCTTTAAAGATGCCAAACTGCATGGGTTCCAAGCAGATACATCCTTTTCAATTTTGCATTTTGTCATGCTTTTACACATGTGTACAACTTAACACAAATATTTATTGTCCTATAAACAATGTATTTCTGATGCATTTCTGTAAAATGACCTTGAAAATTATTGGCACAATGACGTGTGCAAAATAGCCAGGGGAACATGCTATACTCTCATTTGGAGCAGCCATTCATTTGACATTTGTAATGACTTTAATGAAGGATATGACTTTGGGAATGATGTGAAGCTGCAGGTTAAGTTTGCAGTGCATTTCAACCAGTTAATTGCTATTTTATGCACAACGCCTGTTTCCACATGAAAACTGGGAAAACAGAGGGAAGTGCTACTCCATACAAAATCCTGAAACAGAAACAAAGCTACTGACAGCTAATGGTCAATGCTACGGGCTTTTATATTCATGATAATGCTCGGTTGTGAATCAGAAGATTCTAGAACCCTGTATAGAATTTATTCTTAAAACAGGTGGGATATTACAGTTATCAGTTCCATTAATATAGGAATGCACACCAACTAACAATCACCTAAAAAAAACGGAAGTCTTCAGTTGACGTGTGCGTGCGTGTTAAACATGATTAATGCTACGTGAGCATCTATGCACAGAAGGTTGCCAACACAAGCAAAGATTTTCTGCATTATTAGGGGATTATTTCTACTAACGTGATAAATAATAGCAATTAAAAGTAGTTGTAAAACCTGTAGGCGAATTGGGCCTCTGGGGTTGGTGATGCATGTTACGCCAATTTCAGCGTGTTAACGTCTATATTAGTTTATTCTTCATCTTTTTCAGCATATATTCTAAAACTCTCAATGGGATATAATGAGGGCATGTACATAAGACAAAATGGATCATTATTATGTGTAATTGTGTCGTGCAGCATTGCCTGCATATAAACATGGTCACAATAAGCTATTTCTTCCACAGGAGGAAGAGTAGAGAGGATGCTTTCAGGAGAAAAGAAAGAAGAACTGAAACAGCAGACATTGTTTAACATGGCAAAGCCACACAAAACCAAATTTACATTATGTAGATCCATCACTGCTTCAGTACTTTATTTACTGTAGCGCTCGCTTTTATCCAATGTGTTGTACCAAAAAAGTGCATACCAGTATCAGAGAACAAACTACAAAATAGGCTGGAGAAGGTTGAATTCACGGTTCGGTTGTAAAGCCATGTACTAGACATACGTCTAGTACATAAATCTACTACACATGCCAGATCGGCCAAGTCAATACAATACCACATGCCACTTTTTTATATTAATGTGAAAATTAAATAAGAACACTCAATTTCCTTTTCTATTTTTAATCTCTTCTAGTTTTTTTCTTTTGAAATCTAGGTTTAAAAAAAAAAACTTTTAATCCAGATGACAAGTTGTCCAGATGACGCAATCCCTGAAACGAAAGCCGGAGATTCATTAAACGCTTTTAATGTGACAGAAAGCACTTGTGCAAATAAACAGCCGGTTACACTTGATAAAAAGGATTCCCTGAGTTCACACACGGAGCGACCGCGTTCGATCGGAGCCGCACCATTTATCTTATTAATCTCATGCAATGTTGTAGTTTGCAGGTCTTAAAAAGGCCTTATAAATTGCGTCTAATAGGCCTGGAATCAAGCACTAATTAAAAGTGCATTAACCTTAATGAAAGGGAAAAGGTGGAGATGGGCGATGTGTTTATGCAAGAGCCGGCTCCAATAATACATGACGCAATGTGGCGTTGGAGATGGCCCTCCGTTCCTAATGCAAACCTCCTGTGTGCGCGTGTGTGTCAATATACTGCCATTAGCCTACCCTTCTCATTACGAGCGCTTTTTAAGAGGGGAAACTTAGCTACATTAGGGCGTCTTTAGTGTCAGAAACACAGACAGAGAGGGAGCTCGCCAATCAGTGTCACAGGTGCCCAGAATAGTTGAGTTAATTGCTTCATTATTTCTTTTAGGTCTGGGGCTTGTTTTTGTTGTGCACCGCGCGCGGTTTCCAGCCCGTCCGTGGCTCACCAGAGCCCAGCTCTAACTGTCCTGAGAACTCTCTCCTGACTTTAACATGTATCTGCTTGTTGCCTTGATTTCCCAGGGGGGCCACCTTTATTTATTCACAGATTCCAGCTGAAAAGCCCTTTAATGAAAACGCCCTGGGAGACACGGGGCTCCCACTGCCTCCGACACAAGCTGTCAGCTGCGGAAAAGAGAGGGGGAGAGAGAGAGGGAGAGAGACAGAGGAGAGACGAGAGGGGAGGCACGAGGCAATGCTAAAGCCTAGCGGTTCAAACTGCGGGTTTTTGATGTTGTGTTGAAGTCATTGTTCCAACACGGTCGGTTAATGGTGACTGTGCTGAGAGGTTACTGTCTATGTTCGAGTGTGTTGGTGGCACATTTCGGGGTTTGCGCACAGACCCCAGCCCAAACCTGTGCCCTCCTGCACCTGTCCCCCCACCTCCCGCCACCCCTCACCCCCCCTCGCCCCTCCTGCGGGGGCGTCCAAGGGGACCGGCTGTCCTAATGAATTCTACACCGCAAATTAATGAAGCGCCACTGGAAAACATTGTGATTCTCAGCCACTCAAGCATCTGCAAATGCACCAGATTGACAAAGAGTTGTTTACCGCATGTTAAGATGTCAGTTTGTTTGCCAATGAATTTTTACCTCCCCCCCCCTGAATAGCTGCATTGTCCATATTAGGAGACTATACAGAGACATTATGGCTTCTTCGTAATTACCCACAATTGTCTCTTCAATTACTTAATTTTGAAATAAACAAGAATTAACTTCCTGCCTTAGTTTGCACAATTTAGAACTGATGAATTTGGGTGAAATCTTAGACAGAAAAGGGCCAATAAATGAATGCATGACAACCTGTTTCTACCGGCTTTTCAAAGACCAGAAATGCACTCATCTCACCAATGGTTTACACATACCTTCTTATTAGTACAATAATAATCCCTGTCATATTCTTCCAGTTTAATATTAGTATTGTGTGGTTGACACAGCACACACAGAGAACAGGAGAGTGAAAGCTTTGTTGAAATGATTGTTCAGTTTGGTCAGGCTCAGAGAGAATCAGAAGTGGCATGTAATGCCTTAGAAATGTGTTGGCATTGTATTCCACTGTAAGCAGAGGCTCACAGAGACCCAACACAGATAAAAATGAGTGAGTAGTTTCAGCCCATCTCCGAGGCTTTATAATATACCTGCTTAAAAAGCAGCACAAGCTAGGTTTTGAAACAGCTGGTAGCTGGTTGACCAGTTCAGACCAGCTCCCAGCTTGACATGGTTTGTCCAACTCAAGCTATGTTTTGAAACAGCTGGTTGACCAGCTACTAGCTCAGACCAGCTACCAGCACTAGTTGGTTGACCAGCTCATACCCAGCTAGACCAGCTTTATGACCAGTGCTGCCAGCTCATACCCAGCTAGACCAGCTTCATGACCAGCTAAACCAGCTTTATGACCAGCTTGGCCATGCTGGTTGATCAGCTCATACCCAGCTAGACCAGCTCAATTTTTAAGAGGGGAAGAAGATTACGTGATCAAAGAGTGCCAGCCGCCCATTCATGGACCTTCTAGAGCAGGAGCATGTGACTTAGAGAAGGGCCCCGACACGTTGACATTTATTTGAAAAAACCGTTTCCATCGTGTTATAGCAGGAGAAGAGTGTTCCAGAAAGGGGAACCACACAGCAATGGAGCTCCCCTTTACCGCTGAAGAGCTGGGCTCTCCCAGGCAGGCTGCGGGAGGAGAGGGAGTGGAGATGGGACCCCGGCGGGTTAGCGGATGAGTCACAGGGGCGTGAAGTGGCTGGGAAACAGGTTGGGCCATATTGCAGACATCAGCGTTGCCAAGGAGTCGCCGACACGGACCTGATTTCCCACAGGACCTATTTAACGTCAGCGTTGCGCCCGCGCCACTCACCCCCCCCGTGTCCCACCCAACCCCCGGAGAGGGGCGCATGCCCGTAACCCAGACCCTTAACATCTGCAGGGCCCAAAAATAAACCCCGGCGCCCAGAGGGGCCTGTCTGCTAACCCCGGCCTGTGGGGAGCGATAGGGTTAATTAAATTACAGACTGTGGAGCTGCGGTCCTCAGCTCGGCCCTGTCAAACAGCGTGGAGCAAGCCCAAACACGAAGCGTGAGCCGCGGTCTCTGCAGATACAGCCACAGCTCTGTTTCCGCTTCGGCATCGCAGCGTAACCGCTGAGGAGGCTTCCTCCGCGTGTGAGAAAATCACCGACGTTCACTTAAGCAGAAGTGACAAGTGCTACATTACATTCGAAACATGCCATATTTAAATCAGCTCACAGATTATGCTGTGAAGTCAAAGGATCGTATTAGATGACTAAAATGCCTTCATTCCTTTTAGGTTGATATTTATATTTGTAAACAGACTCACTTTTTTTTTTTGTCTCATAATCTTGGTGTGATGTAAAAATAAATAAAAGAAACAAATGTGTAGCTATACAGAGCGGTGTGCTAAAGGGTAACTTAAGATACAGTATGACATCCGTAGTCCCAATATCACATTGTTTTGGTATTACATAGGTAAATATTTTTAAATCCCTCAGCAGTTCAGTTTAATCACAGCTAGGAAGATGAATTCAGTAAAGGCCATTTTTTCTTTTAATGTTAGGAATGAGTTTTCTGTCTACTTTCAAAAACTATAATTTCACGAATTCTCACATTAGGCAAGAACTAATGCCCTGAAGAACATTATTCCAGACCTGATAGAACTGAGCTTTGTAGGGTTTTCTTTTTATGGCTGAGTAAAATATGGACACCTTCAAGGTGAGTGTTTTTAGTGAGAGTGCAAACACCTGGCACACACACACATTCTAACCCTTACAGGTGAGTGTTTTCAGTGAGAGCACACACACCTGGCACACACACCTGAGGCTCCCTGCATCTCTGTTTCCAGTTCATTGGTGGGCAAAATAAACACAGAACCTCGGCCAATCACGGTTAAGGTCAGTGACATGAGGATTTTGAGACCTTAGTATTATAAGGTTCTAACTGACATTTTTGACAAAAATAAATATGTTATTTACAGGGCACTAAGACAAGTCATTGTTTTCC
This sequence comes from Conger conger, assembly GCF_963514075.1. Lineage (NCBI taxonomy): Eukaryota > Metazoa > Chordata > Actinopteri > Anguilliformes > Congridae > Conger > Conger conger. Next base: position 3,265,250 of record NC_083777.1, read on the forward strand.
AAAAAAATGCTCTTTAAAAGTATGAAAAAATGATACATTTAAAAGGTTGTATCTACTTCAAGTCAATTCACTTTGGTATCTTTGAAACTCATAAACTCAAATCCACTCCGAATGCAGATAGAATGTTATACTTCCAAGGTCATATATATTCAATGGAATCCATTCTTCCTTCAACTTGCATAATATTTCCTGTGCCCCCAGCTGCCACCCAACCTGTAGAGGTGAAGTCCCACTCCAGTGCCATCACTTGGAATGACCTGAGGCAGTAGACCAGGCTGAGTGACAGAATGAGCTGAAGCAGTAGACCAGGCTGAGTGACAGAATGAGCTGAAGCAGTAGACCAGGCTGAGTGGGAGAGTGAGCTGAAGCAGTAGACCAGGCTGAGTGAGAGAATGAGCTGAGGCAGTAGACCAGGCTGAGTGAGAGAATGAGCTGAAGCAGTAGACCAGGCTGAGTGGGAGAATAAGCTGAAGCAGTAGACCAGGCTAAGTGAGAGAATGTCCTGAGGCAGTAGACCAGGCTGAGTGAGAGAATGAGCTGAAGCAGTAGACCAGGCTGAGTGGGAGAATGACCTGAAGCAGCTGACCAGGCTGAGTGGGAGAATGAGCTGAAGCAGTAGACCGGGCTGAGTGGGAGAATGACCTGAGGCAGTAGACCAGGCTGAGTGAGCGAATGTCCTGAGGCAGTAGACCAGGCTGAGTGGGAGAATGAGCTGAAGCAGTAGACCAGGCTGAGTGGGAGAATGAGCTGAAGCAGTAGACCAGGCTGAGTGACAGAATGACCTGAAGCAGTAGACCAGGCTGAGTGGGAGAATGACCTGAGGCAGTAGACCGGGCTGAGTGGGAGAATGACCTGAGGCAGTAGACCAGGCTGAGTGAGAGAATGTCCTGAGGCAGTAGACCAGGCTGAGTGGGAGAATGAGCTGAAGCAGTAGACCAGGCTGAGTGAAAGAATGACCTGAAGCAGTAGACCAGGCTGAGTGGGAGAATGACCTGAGGCAGTAGACCAGGCTGAGTGAGAGAATGTCCTGAGGCAGTAGACCAGGCTGAGTGAGAGAATGAGCTGAAGCAGAAGACCAGGCTATGTGGGAGAATGACCTGAAGCAGCTGACCAGGCTGAGTGAGAGAATGAGCTGAAGCAGTAGACCAGGCTGAGTGGGAGAATAAGCTGAAGCAGAGGACCAGGCCAGGTAAGAGAAGCAGGGGTAAGGGCTTCCACGGAAGCTGCCGGAGACTTACAGGGTGACGTCAGCTCATCTGAGGAGCTGGGAGAAGCTGTTGCCACGGACACCCAGCAGCTGGTGACTGACAGGAGGGGAAGAATGTCCTGATGAGTCATAGTTAAATTTCGACAGCGGATGTGTTAGCAATGAAGCCTGTCACCACAAGCATAATTACAGGAGAGCACCTGTTTATGGACTGTCAATATCCACCAGCCCCAGGCACCTCTACACACAAGTTACCTAGAGGTGCTTGAGGTGTGGTCAGGGGTTATTGTTGTTTTTTTGTATGGGTGTTCATTTTGTATTTGTGTCATTATCAATTTGAAATCATCAATTGTCCTCCTTGACTATACAGTACATGTACCTACATTGAATCATTAAGTTCATCCAATTTTTTTCAAATTACATATTGAATGAATATGCCTCTAGCTTTCCTGTTTTAGTTTTACACTACTCTTAATTATGTTATTGTTCTGAATAAGCACCAAACCCCCGGAAACTGTTCTCTATTTTCTCCTCTCTCCTCAACACACCACCTCCTCCACCTCAGTCCTCCTTCGCTGCTGATGACTTTGCAGATTTTTTTGATGAGAAGGTCACAGACATCCGCAGATCCTTTACAACCACCGTCCCGCTCTCTGTGCCCCTCCCCCCCTCTAGGCCCATCCCTTCCTTTTCCACTTTCTCTCCCCTAACAGACTCCTGCTCTCCCACCGCCCTACAACCTGTGCCCTTGACCCTATCCCCTCTTCTCTTCTCCAGACTATCACCCCTGACATTCTCCCATTTGTCACCTCCCTTGTTAACTCCTCCCTGTCTTCTGGCTGTTTTCCAGCATCCTCCAAGAGGGCCCACATCACCCCGCTGCTAAAAAAGCCTACTCTGGATCCTTCCATCATCCAGAACTACTGCCCAGTATCACTTCTTCCTTTTCTATCTAAAACCATAGAACGAGCTGCTTCTAGTCAACTTTCTTCTTTCTTTTCTAACAACAACCTGCTAGACCCCCACCAGTCTGGCTTCAGATCTGGCCACTCGACAGAGACCGCGCTCCTCTCCGTCAGTGAATCACTCCATGCTGCACGAGCAGCCTCCCTCTCCTCTGCCCTCATTCTTCTAGATCTCTCTGCTGCCTTCGACACTGTGGATCACTCCATTCTCCTGTCCGCCCTATCAGCTACGGGCATCTGTGGCACAGCCCTGGACTGGATTGAGTCCTACCTCTCTGGTCGCTCCTTCCAGGTTGCCTGGGCTGGTACGGTATCGACACCTCGGCCCCTCGCCACAGGAGTTCCCCAGGGCTCCGTCCTAGGCCCGCTTCTTTTTTTCTTTTTTCTCTTCACACTCGTTCCCTTGGCCCTGTTATCACTGCACATGGTCTATGCTACCACTGCTATGCGGACGATACCCAACTTTTCATCTCATTCCCACCATCTGATACACAGGTTTCAGCCCGTATCTCTGCTTGCCTGAGTGACATCCAGAGCTGGATGGACAACCACCATCAAAAGCTCAACCCAGGTAAGACTGAAATGATATTCATCCCTGCCATTATCTCTCCCCATCTGGATCTCTCCATTTCCCTTGGGGATACCACACTTACACCATCACTCAGTGCAAGGAACCTCAGCGTGGTGATGGACAGTAGATTGTCCCTCTCCGTGAACATTGCGGCGGTGACCCGGTCATGCAGGTTCTTCCGTATACAACATACGGAGAATCCGCCCCTTTCTCACCCCCTACTCAAAACATTGGTGCTAGCCTTCCAAGCAGTTAAGGGGTCTTCCCCAGCTTACCTACAAAAAATCATCAGACCCTACACCCCTGCCAGACCTCTTCGTTCAGCCTCTATAGGCCGCTTGGCACCTCCCCCTCTCCAAACTTCCACCTCACGCTCACGACTACTGTCTGTTCTGGCTCCACGGTGGTGGAACAAACTCCCCATTGAGGTCAGAACTGTAGAATCTCTTCCCACCTTCAAGCTCAAACTGAAGATGCTCTTCAAGCAGCACCTCTCCCCGTCCCTCTTCCTCCCTGTGATCCTTAATTGTTTTCTTTCTGTGATGTACTTTTTTGTGTATCAGTATTTTTAGTTAGGCTAGGTAAGCAGTGTTTGGCTAGTTAAGAGGTTTGGTCATACTTTTGCATTTGTTTGTTTGTTTGTTTTTTTGTTTGTTTGTTTAAAAAAAATAAATATTAAAAAAATCAAATTGGCCCAGGTCCTTATCTTTGTTCTACTGGTAGCAGTTGAAATTGTACTTCCCTCTGGGGTCTTTCAGCGCACTTATCCCTGGTTATGGGTATGCACTTTGTTGTACGTCACTCTGGATAAGAGCGTCTGCTAAATGCCATTAATGTAAAGATGTGGACCCAAGTTATGTGACTTGGACTCAAGTCACTATTTTGATGACTAGCAACTTGACTTGACAGAAAATAAATGACTTCAGACTCAGACTTGAAAGTTAAAGACTTGTGACTTGACTCGACTTGAAACATCTCAAATGTCTCAAATGACTTGTTTGTGTTGCATTTTTCAGTTTTCATATCAAATTCCAAAGTCCGATGTGTGTGTGGTATAGACATTATGACTTAAAACTTGCTTGTCCCATTTTCTGCCAAATAACAAGTAACCTATGCAATAACTTAGTATATGTTCAACACTGCCAGAACACTTCTTCAGGGGCAGTTCATGAGTGGCCCTACACTCATTTCTGGGAAAGAAAATAAGATAATTTTGGATGTTGGATGTTGGACATATCCCACAGAAGGCCCATGATATCTCAGGCTCATGTTCCAGTGAAGTGTAGACAAATATTACGCTAAATGCTAAACTTATTCAAACATGTCATTAAAATGATAGAAAGTTGGAAACATCTGTTTGCCACAAATCTAGTTCCACTTGGCTGAAGTAACAACTGCGACACCACTTTTTCCCTCCTCTGTGATGTTTAATGAAAAGTAATACAGTAAGTGTAATCTCATCAGCAACAAACAAATACAATTCCACTTTCCAGCTGGAAGTCTGGCACATATCTAACCATACATACATATCATGCTGTCATTAACTACAAACACTCTGATCTTGAAATTCAGTAACCACGACCCTCCCCATAAAGAAAAGAACATCACGCCCAGAAATGTCATGATCACATTTTATAAGACTAAATAAAGGCAGAGGATCAAAACTATCTCATTTGAAACTGAATGAGAACTTTGTGCTTGTTTAGCACTCAGCACCAAAGAAATTACGAAGTTGCATGATAGGATTTGATTGGTGTAGACTGGACCAATACATTTGAAGAGAACAGTAACATGGGAGGTTTATGCTCTCCATGGCCACCTTCCCCATGGTACCCCATATAGGCTGAACAGTACTCATGTGTTTGGGAAACTGGAAGTCAAGGGGGTGATGTTTTCCTTAAAGATGTCAAGTAACATAAAACGGGGCAAAAATAATCTTTTCACACTTGATCATGTTTCAAAAACAGGTGTCTCACAAGATTACTAGCAAACATAAAACTCCCACGCACGATTGCAAATTGCTGCTGCTTAATTTCACCACACCTCCTTATGAAAAGGCAATTTAACTTAGATTATTTTGGACTGTGCCCTGTCCCACACTTGAAACAGACGATGATGTGTGTAACACGTCCAAGCACACCAGTGAGGATGCCTTCCTGCATTCAGCAAAGGGGTGTCACGTTCTCTTTAAAGCCGTGAATGGATGACGCCTTGCGCAAACACACATGATGAAAGCACTGCTAATGTGTAGCCCCCGAGATAATGCAAATGTCCAAATGTTTTGTGAGGTATGAAAAATGATAATGTGAGCAAAAAAAAACATCCACAAAGTTTTTAGGGATCTCATGTCACAACGCATAAATGATTTATATAGTTATCAACAACAAATTATGCAAATCCTTGGAATGTAACATTTGGTTTTACTGTCCAAATTACTCTCTTCTGTGGGGTGTTCATCAGGAAAGCGTGTAAAAAGGACGTGACTTCTGGGTCTTGTTCTATATAAATATATGAAGCTGTGTCATGTCGCTATCTAACCTGATTATTTCAACTGAAAAAAAAAAACGGTGAAATATTTCATGTTCCTTACAGCTTGTGTGCAATACTGTTGGCAAGAACACAGCAGTTACTGAAAAAAGTGATTTATTTCCTTAAAGCAATTAAATGCCGACTTGATCATTTTTCTGGAAAACATAAGAATGTGGCAAACAAATTAAATGAGCACTCCATGACTAAATCCATCCCCTGGATTGGGCAGAACACAAATTTTTTAATGTTTTTTTTTTTTTCCATCTTAACTCTTGGTTCAGAAAAAAAAAAAAAAAAAACAATTTTAAAATGCGTATTCTATTTATGTTTGCTGCAATTTATTAATTTTGGTTTATGTAACCCCACTTACTCCCACAGTTTAATTAATGAAGCCTGTTATCCGCCATGTTTAAGCAGTAATGGACAATTGCTGAATTTTGAGTGTTTACTGCGCCGCAGTGAAATCCTGCCTAACCCCTTTGTAATGCATTGCCAGTAAGCAAGAGATTAACTGTATTTGTCAGTCTGCCTGCTGCTGTTTTATAATGCAAAACAAGAAGGAGAGAAAAAAAAGCAATAAGCATGAGATAATTTAAATGGTGACTTGAAATAGCTACCATGGTCAGGAGAACTGGCATCACTCTCCATCGCCTAATCCACTCCTTAATTCTTTATCTAATTAGAGGGAGACTCAGCGCCAGGCCCCGTCAGAAAGGCAGAGATTAGGGTTAAGAAAACATCATTGTGCGAACCCCCTGCAAACTCCAATCAGCTGCAGACAAAAACGCCCACTCCCCCTCCTCGGTCTGGGTGTAGGCTGCACACTTTTCCTTTGGAAGTTCGAATCCCCACAAAGCATCCTTAAAAAGCAGCTCCAATTTGTCCAGCAAAAAAAGAATGGTTGAGTTCGCCTAGAGTTGAAGTGATGGGCTTGGCTTATGAGCACAACTGGGTATTCTGAATTTGGAGAAAGAAGAGGCAAAATTCTTCTGTGTCGGCATGAGACTCTAGTGTTTTCACACTGTTCTGTTTTCACTAAACTCACCACACGACACAGACCAAGCGGTTCTGTTCTCACCCAGATTTTTCTCCACATGGGCGCTCAGAGTGTGTGAGGTTTGAAAGGCCTGCTGCTGTACACATTGGTATTTAAGGGCACATGTGAGCTCTGTCAGAGAGGGAACCCTAACCCTAACCACAAACCCTACCCCTAACCCAAACCACTAACCCTAACCCTAACCGTTAACCCTACCCCTAACCATAACCACTAGCCCTACCCCTAACCCTAACCACTAACCCTGCCCCTGTCCTAACCACTAACCCTACCCCTAACCCTAAGCACAAACCCTACCCAGAAACCTAACCACAAACCCTACCCCTAAACCTAACCACTAACCCTACCTCTAACCCTAACCACAAACCCTAACCAATTAAGTCAATTCCTTTCCAGTGCAAACTATTCTTTCCCAAGGGGCCCTAATAAGGGATAACTTTGGAAAAAAATATTTTTTACTTACCGAACTACCATACATACATATCTTGCCGTCACTTAAAACTAAGACATCTATTCCTGCACACTTACAGGTCACAGTATCTCTATTGGGTTCAAGTTAGGACTAAGCCACTTGATTTTCAGCCATTGAAGATGTGGACTTGCCTTTGTGTTTTGAATCGTTGTCATGCTAACCCAGTTACCGCTCAGCTTCAGCTCTCGGATAGATGTCCAGACATCGCCCTGGAGAATGTCCTGATACAGAGCAGAATTAATTGTTCATTCAATAATGGCAAGTCTTCCCGATGCAATAAAGCATCCCCATACTATCACATTACCCTCCCCATGTTTTACTGTTGGTATGGTGCTCTTATTGTGAAGATTTTCTTTACTGAGTTTTTAATTAATTCCAGACATAATTAGAGCTGTGTCATCAAAAGTAGTTCCACTTTTGACCATTGTCCCAAAAGGCTTGGGCAATGTTTGTCTTACAAATGTGAGATGAGCATTGCTGTTTCTCTTGTTTAGCAGTGGTTTCTGCCTTGCTTCTCTCCCTCAAATCAAATTTTTGCCTTTTCTCTTTCTTATTGTGGTGTCATTTTCTGACCTCAGCAGACTCCATAGAGACCTGTAGTTCAGGATGTTCTTCATGACTTTCATGACTTCCTGGATGAGTTATCGCTGGGGCCTTAGGCAGACTGGCCGCTCTTGGGAAGATTCACCACTGTTCCGTTTACAGACAATGGCTCACACTGTGGATAATGGCTCTCACTGTTTAGTGGACTCCCGGAACCTTAGACAAGCCTTCGCAGTGGCCTAGTCAATGTCTTTACTTGAACTCAAGAAGAGATGCTGTGCTCCAACACCAATTTGTCTGAATTAAAGCACTTAGACAAAGTAGAATCGGCTAAAATTCTTCCTTCCTGATGTGAAATAAATTATAGGGAGCATTTGGTTGCAATTATTTCTGTGTGGTGCAACTAGTTATAAGTTTAAGGTATAAGTTTAAGGGAGTAATTAATCTTGCACAGGGGTGATACGGCCATTTGAAAATAGGCATAATTATTTTTATTAAATATTTATTTTTTTAAATTATTACGTTTACTCAGGTTCCCTTTGTCTAATATGACCTAATATTACATTTTGTCAAAACATTTGAAAACAATCAGTATGGCAAATATGCAATAATAGAGGAAATCTGGAAGGGAGCAAACACTTCTTCATGGCACTATATGTTGCAGGGATATTTAGAGTAGACCGGGGTATAGGGAGATGGTATACAGGCGCAGAGCGATGGTACATTTCTGGAATGAATTGAATAAGTTCCTTTCAATCACCACCTTCTTCTGAATGTACACTGACACTAAAATAGATGCATGCATCTGCATATTGCACATCAGTTGACCAATAATTATTGTTCATTACATCAGAGTGTTATAATATAACACCTACTCACAAGCAAGGTGCTTTCTTCACCACAAATGAAAAGTGCATTGAAATGGGATCAGGTTTGCCGGTTTGGGTAATTTAAACACATACAGACATATTCAACAGCATATTCATTCAGATGAGAACATGGGGGATAAGGCTCCCACAGAATCATTTTAGATGAATTTACATAAAATGAAGCTACATTGAGATTTCGCATACCACTGCGTCACAGTGCCTTAGTACTTATTTATAAATGCATTTTGAAAAGCAGTAGGCTTTTTACACACCGTATTGACAGGCTCATAGTCTTCATATACTTAAGAGTTACAGTACATTAAATGTTAATTAACTTGGACCTGATCATCACCTTCAAGACGCAGTAGAGAATGTGTGTTAAAATGGATGCCACAGTTAATGTGCAGAGTGTTCTTACACGTAAAGATGCACGCGGTTTACTTAAACACAATTATTGTGTTACGCAGAATGAGGAATTGGAGGCCAATCAATCCAAGAATTAACATAATTCAAAGACAGAGCTCAAATAAAGAAAAGCAGGAAAAACAGGATTATTGAACGAGCTGAAAACACTTTACTGTGGTATAATCACATTTTGACCTACTTACTGTAGCTGTTTTTTTTCTCCAAAAACCAAGGGTTTTCTTCACAGTATGGACCAATCAAACAGAAGATCAGGTGTTTTGAAGGTGGCACAGTATTCCAGGATATGTACACATGATTAAATAATGGACACTGTTTTGATCATGTTCCAATATAATGTAGATTTTTATTTGGAAACGTATTTCTCCTCTGCAATACCACTAATGTTACCACTAATGTCACTACAACATTATAGAAGGGGGGACTTTAAAGGAGCATAACCGCACAACTTTTTTTCCACAATTTAAAAAGAGTATTAGAAATAAGAGGATGGAGAAGCTGGGATGCTTGAAAGGGTTTTAAATGAATAAACTCTGTTTTTTCCATGCATGGATTGTCCATTGTTTTTCAAAAAAACACCAGACCCATTGTGGTATTTCTGCATCAGTTCAAACAATGTAAACCCGCAGTTTAGCTGTGATGCAAAATAACAATGCCACAAACAACAAAAAAAGACTTAAATCCAGCTGTATTGCGTTTCAGTTTCTGAATCTTCACTCATGAAGACAAAAAAAACCCTTTATCAGTGTCCTCCTTTCTCCCGATGCCAGTAGTAACCAATTATGACAATCAAGTAATTAATTAGAAGCATTAGTCATTTCCCATAATCAGAATCAATTAAAGTGATGTGCAGATTTGTCATGATGCTCTATTTGCAGAACATTTAGCGAATTGGAACATTGTTTACAAATTCCTGTGCTGAAGCCGTCTGCATTTTCACTTAGTGACTCACTTGGCCGTCCATTTCAGATATTGAATTACAGCAAAAGCAGTTACTTCTATTTAATGCTCCTGTGGGCACTTTCACTGAACAATTCCAACACAACACAATGTGACTGCTTTAGCAGCCTGAATTTAAGATTATTTATTCTCCACCCTGGTGTAAAATCCAACTATGACCATCCTGATATACCAGCTACCAGCTGTTTAAAAAAATAGCTTGAGCTGGTCAAACCATATTGAGTATGTTCTAACTGGTCAACCAGCTACCAGCTGTTTCAAAACCTAGTTTGAGCTGGTTTTATACTGTAGAACCAAGCTATGGCCCTGGTCCAATTCAGTTCCCTTTAACTGCTCTGACTAGCCCAGTGCAAATCCTGACTCTTATTATTTGTCTGTATACAGGAAAATTAAACAAGTCAAAGTTTGCACACTGGATGAATGAGCTGCAAAGATAATCATTTGGAGTTCAAATGGAAATAGCCTTCAAATGCTGTGGAATAAAAGTCTTCAAAATACATAAAAGACCTTCTTACTTTTGGGGAATTAGAATTAGTGATGAATTTTGACACAGTGATTAATTGGCACACGGACATCCAAATTAGCGAAGTCATGCGTACATAATCACTACTAGTACATGTATCTACTGGAGCAGCTAGCTAAGCTAACCGTTTGTGTGCACCCAACATCAGACTGTTAGTCTCTGAAGAGAAAGACAGAATCACACAAAGGGCAATGTCATCCTCTGGTGTAGGAAGGTGTGTGCAGGGAGGGGTCCAACACAGATATCAAAGCAGGAGGGTCCGCCTCATGAACTGGGAATTCATAACAAAATACTGGCAAAGTTCCTCTATTAATTCCTGACTGTACATTGTTCAGACAGTATATTTGTACAACTGGACCTGAACAAATTATTAGAAAACAAGACGGCCTGTAGCGTAGTGGTTAACGTAAATGACTGGGACCCACAAGGTCGGTGGTTCGATCCCCGGTGTAGCCACAGTAAGATAAGGTACAGTAAGTACCCTGCATTGCTCCAGGGGAGGATTATCTCCTGCTTAGTCTAATCAACTGTACATCGCTCTGGATAAGAGTGTCTGCCAAATGCCACTAATGCAAAAAAGACGTTCTGGTTGAAAACTTAATCAAACATCATCTGGCAACCATTCAAATCAGCCTCAGTCTGACCTCAGCCTGAACTCTGATCTCACTCTGACCTAAAGTCATAGTTCACCCAGGGTTCATGTACCTATATCCACCTCAGACCCAGGAGAAAAACAGTATTTAAAACATTTTAGACATGATACAAACAATGTAATGTCCTCTATTGAGGACCCAGGGTCTCAGGAATATTGCTTTGCCTTTGAATATGACGCAGTATGCAGTAAAAGGAAAATAATTTGCAAAACAAATTTCCCGCCACACTTTTCCCCTATAGCATACATAACTGGACCTGTTTCTTCTGTAGCTTATTGTCGATATCAGTAATCCCCAACCCTGTTCCTGGAGATCAACCGTCCTGTAGGTTTTCATTGCAACCCTAATTTGGCACACCCGATTCTACTAATTCAACGAGATCTCTAGCTGTTGAACTAGGTGAGCTTTGTTAGGGTTGGAGAGAAAATGTACAGGATGGTAGCTTTTCAGAAACGGTGTTGGGCAGCCCTCCTGTAGCTGTTGAATGAGGTGTGCTGTGACCCCAGGAACAGGGTTGGGGATTACTGGTCTATGCTATTTCCTTGTATGTAAAAGGGCCTCACCACACGCACATCTTCTAGTGACGGCTCATCACAGTGCGGAAAGCAGAGACAGAGGGCTTAGTTTGCAGTGTGGACTGACGGAGGAGTGTTTCTGCTGTTTCGTACAGACTGAAAGTCATCCGCTGGGACCCAAACACACAGGGCAGGGAGGTCGGTCAGTCCCAGACAAACAGACACAAAGGCTTTAGCTATTGGACAAGCATATTAGCGGAAATTAGCAGGGCAGCATCAGCGCTGGTGTCAGGAAGCAGTGCTGAAGGAGGGCGGGCGGTGCCTCAGCCGACTTATCTAAAGGCTGTAATTACGAGGTTTATTTGATAAACAGAACAAGGAGAATCCTCAGATGCTTTGCGGAGATCCGGGGGGATTCCGTTTTCGCTCCTCGAAAAACAAACGGCTGGTGGAATCCCTTATTTCAGTCTTTAATCGCACATTAATTAGGAGCAATAAGGGCGCTAGATACACTGTGTGTGAGATATTAGAGGAGGAAGGAGAGGGGAAGCATTATCCCCTCCTGGGGAAAGAATGACTCGTGGTTCTCATACAGAAGTGATGACCTGAGAGAGCGTGTGTAAGAACAAACACACTCAAATGCAAACACACATACAGACACACACATACACTTACACACATATGCAAACACGCACACACATACACACAGATGCACACACACGCACACACACACACATGCACACACACACACACACACACACAAACACGCACATACACACTCCCATCTTCAACCAAAGTGCCATTATAACACCTCAGAGGGTGTTTTCAGATGTTTAGAAAGATTAGCGCTGATAGGAAAGAGAAGAAGGATCAAACATGAACAGGTGTGTGTGTAACTGAATATGACTGTGTGTGTGACACGCAGAACAGGTGTGTGTGTAACTGTGTGAGACTGTGTGTGTGACACGCAGAACAGGTGTGTGTGTAACTGTGTGAGACTGTGTGTGTGACACACAGAACAGGTGTGTGTGTAACTGTGTGTGACTGTGTGTGTGACACACAGAACAGGTGTGTGTGTGTGTGTAACTGTGTGTGACTGTGGGTGTGTGACATGCAGAACAGGTGTGTGTGTGTAACTGTGTGTGACTGTGTGTGTGTGACACACAGAACAGGTGTGTGTGTAACTGAATATGACTGTGTGTGTGACACGCAGAACAGGTGTGTGTGTAACTGTGTGTGACTGTGTGTGTGACACACAGAACAGGTGTGTGTGTAACTGTGTGTGACTGTGTGTGTGTGACATGCAGAACAGGTCAGTGTGTGTAACTGCGTGTGACTGTGTGTGACATGCAGAAGAGGTGTGTGTGTGTAACTGTGTGTGACTGTGTGTGACATGCAGAAGAGGTGTGCTACTGGGTCCTGGGTCCAGACCATGCCAGACGCCAGTGTCTGGATAAGTGACACTGTCACTATCTTATCCAAAGCCAGTTATTCACGGTCCCACAAACCCCTGCTCAAGTCATCACACTGTCCTATATCACTGCATAGAGAAGATGAGCTTGAATGGGATGTATTAACATTTAAGATGTTTTTTTATTTTAATATATTTTGGGAGAATTTCAATTTCGTTCATGTGCCATAGAGGGCCGGAGACTTTTTATAAAAGATTTTTTGGGGTATTTCTTACTTGATATATAAATGATTAGCAAATTGTAAGGGCCTGTGTTGACACGGTGGTGCCCAGTCATGTCATGTACCATAGAGGGCCGAGAGCATGCAGGTGTTCATTCCAACCAATCAGTACGCCTGCTGATGTCACTAATTAGTTCCCTTCTTCCTGGGTTTCGTAGAGTTGTGATTGGTTGGAATTAAATCCTGCATACTCCCAGCCGTCTGAGGCACATGACTGGGCACCACCATGTCAATACAGGGCCTTACAATTTGCTAACGAAATATAATACAAATAAGAAATACAAAAAACATTTTTTGAATAAAAAGTCAAACTACAGGACACATGAAGCCGGCCTGTGACAGCACAGCTTTGTAGAAAAGGAACAAACTATTGAAAGAGCGAAATAGTTTTTTCTGTGTGCACACGATAAGACAATGATTATCCTCCCTCTGCTCAATTCATGTAAATCATACCCCAGTTCTATTGTGGCCTTTTCCACATCAGTTCGACTCCAAATCGCTTCCCTCTCTGAACAAACACCTCAAACTCAGTCCATCCGCCACAGAGATTCATTCAGTTCACATTTAGAGGGCTCTCAAATCTCACGCAAGCTTTCTTCTAACAGCCCCATCTTACAGTAAACATACACTCCATTAAGTCCTTTAATTAATGAAGATTAGCAAGCTAAAATCTTCTTCACCTCATGGATAGACCCATGATGACTAAAGGCTGGTTTATAGCTCATGGATGTGTGATTGTTGCCACCAGCGAGTAGCACATTTGATCATCGATCACAACGGCTTTTAATTTACGCTAGAATGATGGATGATGTCGTCGCTATCATCGTTGTGCCAATCGCTGAGACATAAATCGTACTGAACTTTGACCCCATTGCTGCCTAAATTGTCATGGCAAACTTATTATAGAACGTTCTCACCTGCAATTATCTTTAGGGAAGTCTCATCAATGAGCTTCCATGTCTTAAGCTCACAATGACTCCACTTCAGCGATGCGTTATACTTTTCATCCGCGACAGTGTTTAAGCCGAATAATAATGGAATGTTGGTGATATCCATCGTCCGATCGCCAAACTATGAACTGGCCTTAATACATGTACTGCCACACATTCAATACATTTATTTCACATTGAGCAAAACCGAAGGGTACATTTGTGGCTTTATCCAGATTACATTACATTAGATTGGCAGACGCTCTTATCCAGAGTGACATACAGTTGATTAGACTAAGCAGGAGACAATCCTTCCCTGGAGCAATGCAGGGTTAAGGGCCTTGCTCAAGGGCCCAACAGCTGTGCAGATCTTATTGTGGCTACACCGGGGATCGAACCACCGACCTTGCAGGTCCCAGTCATCTACCTTACCCACTATGATACAGGCCGCCCAGATGCACTGATTCATTAACTCAGCTTAAAGTTAGTTAGATACAAAAAAAGATACATTTTCTTTACAGACTATAGATATTATATTAGCTGATGATAGCTTGCCAAATACAGTACAGTAGAATAGCATCACCAAGCCAAGCACACAAGCAATCCTCAAAAAAAGAGAATTTAACAAGAAGACCATTGGTAGACCAATATTATTTTGTTCAGCGGGAATATTTGTGGTAGAGAAGCAAAGTAACATAAATAACGACTATAATGTGAATCTACATAACATAAAATGAAAGCAATATAATGCGATTTGATATCGAATAAGCTCCACAGCATCAATTCACTCGATGTTTAGCCTTCCTGTTGTCCTTAGGGTCAGAATGACCCTATCCTGAGTTTAACAGCAGTGACTTTCCCTGGAGTGACCCGACTGTACCATAGGTGAAATATTGGCATTTTATATTTCTATGACAGTTGTACACCATAAAGGCTTTGGGGAAATATACCTTTTCTCTGACGAGATGTTTGATTTCATTTTTGTCGATTCACTGGCTTGGTGTCCATGTTAGCATAATGTGTTAGCTTAGCATAAAGACTTGAAGCCTATAGGAGGCAATAGCCTACCTCCCCTCCCTCAGTCCTGGGCTCGTTATACACTAGGTGGCGCTACACCAGGAGTGAATTACAAACTACTTGTACATTACAGACTCTGTCAAAGCATGTTCAGTAGGAATGTGCAGTGCACTATTGTTGCACTAAATTTGAATACAGTTACAGGACAAATCCAGCTGCTACATGCAATACATTTGAAATACTTGGCAAAATGCTTAACATTTCCTCATTAACCTCTCGTGTAGCAGACACGGGACATATACAATCCGGGGGAACTTATCTGGTTTGCACATATGATAAAGATGTGTCTTTGTAGGTTGCATGTCATTTAAAATGTTTTCTTTTTATGGTGGGACATACAGTATATTCCTCTTTTTCCCCGGATGCACCAAACTAGATAAAAGCCCACTACTTTTAATTTAAATTCTAACATGTAATAAATTAATTAGACTTGTAACTAAATATGTGTTTTTATTGGTTTGTGCTCCCTTGTCTAGTTATACATGCTTGGCCCCCGTAATTGCTGCTTGAAGCTATATTGTGATGATTGTATTGTTGTCTCAGCCAAAAGAGATGCAAAAGAGCACTCTGTACCGCGGTCTAAGTGGAAAACTTTTCAAACATTTGGCATAAGTATTTTACAAAAGGCATGCCATAAGATAAATATTTATTTCAATCATGCAAAATAAGGACAATGGGGTTTTTCTATTATTGTAACTTAGTGTAAAATGGATGGCAGCCCACATGGATTAAGTACATATGTATGCATTTATTTATACAAACATAATAAAAAACAAACAAACACAAACAAGCTCACATTGACACACACACACTTACACACGCATGCACACACGCACACGCACATGTACACACTCTCACATACACACACACACAGACATGCACACACACACACACACACGCGCACACACGAGCGCACACACACACACGTACACACACGCACACACACACACACACACATGCACACACACATACACACACACACACACACACACATGCACACACACACACACACACACGCACACACACGCGCACACACACACACACACACACACACCTCTGAATGCAGTTAACCAGTCCCCTCCTTCTCTCTCCTGTTTTGATCTGCTTATTAAAGAGCGACTCGTTTGTTTAAGATAATTACTACGTATCCTCTTTTGCTGACGGCTCAGACGACGCTGGAAAGCGACCGTTCCCTCAATCAAAGCGAAGAATGAAAGAGAGAAAGGGGGAGACGAAGGAGTGTGTATGCTTGGGGGTGGGGGTGAGGGGGTTGTGAGACAAACACAGCTCCCTCTCTCTGTATGAAAAGAAAAGGCCCGGCTCTGATTAATTAGCTGGAGTTGGTAATCAGTTTAATAAGTCTGAAGTTGACGGTGAGAGGTCCCATTTGGAGGGATCCGCTAAGCTGAGCGGGTGTCCTGGGCCCCGTATTCTTCTGCGGGGTAAACACACAGACTCTATTTACATAAACTGCGGTTTCCTTTTTACCGCGCCTTCGCCGGAGATGCCTAGGAGCCTCACACCACTGCTTAAGTCACTTCCAATAAGGGAGGGCAAATTCATGAATTTTTCAAGGGATTTAAGCGCTAATTAAATCTGCACTTTCCACAAGAAACGCACGGCTGAGGCACGGCTGTTTAGGCCCGGCTTGACAAAGGAGTCGAGGGCATAACATATTCAGCACCATGACATCAGCCCGCTAGAATCCGCCGCTTAAGAATCAAGCAGGCCCGGGACTGTGGGGAGGATTGTTAGCCCTTCTTGCTGAGGAAATATTTTGAAGTCTGTTTTTTCGGGTTTTTTTTTTGGGAGTTTCACAAATTTGAATAAAGACTGTGTTTCACTTTGCTACAAAGGACCCCCAGATTAGACCTTAGCACTTGGCTACTATTCACCGTGCGCATACTGTTTACACTGTTGCTAAGACAGCCCTGGAAGGTGCCGGAAAAGGTTATGAGCATCAACGCTTTGTTGCCAAACACACTGGAGATTTTACCCACTGTCATACGTCAGAGACGTCAGTAAATAAATAAATAAATAAATAAATATATAAATACATTTTGACTGTCTGGTACAAAGAGACTGACAAATATTTGCAATAATCCTGTGAAATATTACCTGCGGTAGGTATTGCAGGGTATTTCGTTAGTTTCACTGCTCAACTAAATTGCTGCCTTTAGTACATTTATGAGAGATATTTGCCAGACTCAAGGCTGTGTTTTTGTGTTTGTATTCACCGTTGTATTGTACGTGTCAGTGCTGAACACATCAAAACCGGGATAAAATTGTAAAAGCTTGCAGTAGTGAATTATCACGTCCTTTGAAGATTTCTCATCTTCCTGCTCACTTTATTGTCTGTCTCGGCTCTCCAGCTTAAAGCTGTAAACCTTGAAATCTAACAAGAGCTTTTCTAAAACCACACTTCTCAGCGTGGGGAAGAGGAATCGCTCATTATCACTGTGCTGACTTCTTCTTTTTGAAAAAAAAAAAGATAAAGAGAAACATTTCTAAATAAAAATGGTTGAATTATGACATTTTGGAAAGGTGATGAGATCAGGTTGGTGACTTTATCCAGCGTGTAGTCCCAGCAGGAGCAGTGGTCCTCACGGGCAGCCCTGTGGTGAAGCGGGGGGGAGGCATGTGCTCTAATCTCTCCTAAAAACCCGCTCCTATTGTAATATTCCACAAATCTCCCACTCCCCCTGCGAAAAAACATAAATATGTCTGTGGCATAAGTCATAACATACGTCTCCTGTCATGGACAGAGATGTAAAGGGCAGGCCATTGTGCATGCTTATCGGGCGACATGCATAGATATGCTAGATACACTCACTGAGCACTTTATTAGGAACACATATTATTCATGCAATTATCTAATCATTCAATGGTAGCAGCAGTGCTATGCATGCAATCATGCAGATGCAGGTCAGGAGCTTCAGTTAATGTTCACATCAACCATCAGAACGAGGAAAATAATTGATCTCAGTGACTTTGAACGTGAAATGATTGCTGGTGCCAGACAGTGTGGTTTGAGTATCTTAGAAACTGCTGATTTCCTATGATTTTCACACACAGCAGAGTTTGCAGAGAATGATGTGAAAAACAAAAAACATCCAGTGAGCAGCAGTTCTCTGGGCAAAAAAAAGCTTTGTTAATGAGAGAGGTCAGCGAAGAAGGGCCAGACTGGTCAAAGCTGACAGAAAGGTGACAATAACACACATTACAACAGTGGTATGCAGGGGAGCATATCTGAACACACAGCAGCAGAAGAACAATAAGTCAAAGAAAAAAAGTCTAATAAATACCTAATAAAGTGCTCACTGAGTGTATATACGGATATACACAGCTGAAGATAATTTCCATTTCTGATTTCTGAGTCAATATACTGATTCCAAATGCAATCGCACATTCATGAACCCTTTATACGAAATATAATAAGCATTTCACATGAGCACAAATCACTTATTTTCTGAAATATATACAGTATATAAAGCGATGATGCATACATGCAAGTAGTCCTGAATTATAGTTTTAAAGCACCCCAGAAATATATTTCATACAAAATGTTCAGTTATTTCTCCATAATGTTGTCTTTACAGTAGATAATTAGTCTACGGTCGGTACAGAAGGTACATTTATAGGAGAAAGAATACAATGGGTTAGAAGTGTCCGAGGTTTTTATTTTTTGAGAAAGTTGGGGGGAGTTAAAACATTTCCTCCTAAACGAAACTTGCAGGCCTCACTCAGGAGACGATAAGGCTCCGGCCATCAGCCCTAATGATAGGGCCCCACTACTCCGCAGAGCTCGTGTAGAGGCAGATAGTGCGCGGAAATAATTAAAGCAGTGTTAAGTGGCCTATTGTCATTCAAATGATAAATTATGCTTGGCAGGGGTTTTAGAAAGGCTTTTACAAAGCGTTGCTATTGTTTGTGTCGGGACAAGATTTTAGGGAGCCTGAATTGAGGGAATTACTTGGGAGAGTTTGTCGGAGTTCCTGGGGGCTGGGAGGAAAATTGGCTCTGCCCTCATCCCCTTAGCCTGAGTGCTGGTCCAGAGTGTGAAAACACTGCAACAGAGCTTCAGCCAG
The DNA here is from genome assembly GCF_963514075.1 of Conger conger. Taxonomy (NCBI): domain Eukaryota; kingdom Metazoa; phylum Chordata; class Actinopteri; order Anguilliformes; family Congridae; genus Conger; species Conger conger. The sequence goes on from NC_083777.1 coordinate 3,284,320, forward strand.
AGCACGAGGCTCAGCCACCGACCTGCAGCATTGACAAGTGAGGAGAGAACACAGCAAATTAAAGAGGGCCATCGTTTCGTCCGCTTTCCTCCATTTTGTTTGAACTTTCTCGCCAGTGGAAAGCAGTTTCATTTGACGGTACATAATTGAGCTCAGTACTAGTGCAGCTCAGGTGCTAAAAGGTGTTTTTTGGTGGTTTCTTTCTTGTTTTTACATTCTTTTTTTGGAGGGTGTGTGTGTGTCAGTGTTTTGCGTTAAAATTTAGGGCACACAAGGGCAAAGCACTTTTTTTCTTCATTAAAAATGTTGCCAGTTAATATTGCAGATAAACAAATAAGAGGGCAAAATCCAAATGGCTACATTTTCCAAGTAAAAAAGGTACACATTCATTATACACTCAGTGAGCTCTTTATTAGGTTTTTATTAGACTTATTGCTTTATAAAAGTGTGCAACAGGACTCATTCTTTGTCCTGTTGTTTTATAAGATCACAACTGAGTTCATAATTTTTTGCCCCTCGTTGAATAGACAGTTACTATGACCAATTTTGTGCTAATGGGGTTTCGTTCCCATTGAAGAGAGAGAGTCACAGATATTTATTTGAAGTTGGTATGGGAAAACTAATGAGGTTTTCTAATTGGTCTTACAGTAATTATTGAAGGGTCTCCGATGTAATGCTCACTCTTTTTGTCGGTTAACCTTTCTCCTCAGACAATTTTTCTTCATCAAACTTTTTTGCGTACGAGGAAATTTGCGTGCTTCGGCGTTCCCATGACGACACCAACCTCCAGCGGTTGCATTGTAATCAGGGCTCCCTAATTAGCAGCGCGGAGATGGCCGCATTTCACTTTTCAGGAGAGGGAGGATCGATGACAACAAGCAGCTGCTACAGGATGTCAGCCCCGCCAGATGGGCTCAATGACACTCACTCTAACACAGAGGCAACATTACTGTAACGTTACTCTAACACAGAGGCAACGTTACAGTAACGTTACTCTAACACAGAGGCAATGTTACGGTAACGTTACTCTAACACAGAGGCAACGTTACGGTAACGTTACTCTAACACAGAGGCAACATTACAGTAAGGTTACTCTAACACAGAGGCAACGTTACGGTAACATTACATTAACACAGAGGCAACGTTACAGAAAGGTTACTCTAACACAGAGGCAACGTTACGGGAAGGTTACTCTAATACAGAGGCAACGTTACAGTAAGGTTACTCTAACACAGAGGCAACGTTACGGGAAGGTTACTCTAATACAGAGGCAACGTTACAGGAAGGTTACTCGAACACAGAGGCAACGTTACAGAAAGGTTACTCTAACACAGAGGCAACGTTACAGAAAGGTTACTCTAACACAGAGGCAACGTTACAGGAAGGTTACTCGAACACAGAGGCAACGTTACGGGAAGGTTACTCTAACGTTACTCTAACATTAGTTGTGGTGGTCTCAGCGAGCAGGCCTGGGGCTTTCACTGCTGACTGATGGCCATTTGTAAGACAGACATTTCTCTTTCTCTGTCTCCTTCAGCCCCAGGGCTCCTGCAGTGCAGGTGTGTTTATACAGGAAGCTGCAGCTTCTTAAGGTCATTCATTTCACTCCACTTTGTTCGGGAGGGGGGCTGGTAGATGGACCTTCCAAAGATTAACTCACTCAGAAACAATGTTCACTCTCTGGGCAGTAGACGACCTCTGCTGCTTAATTTGATGGTAAAGACACAATTAGTTGGTTGCTTTGTTCTTTAATCAGGACATAGGGACATGCACATTTAGGGTGACCCTATGTAATTTAAGATACCATGTGTCCTGTTGCAGCATGCCCCTGCATAGACAGTTATGTTGATGCTAACATGGCTTCTGGAAATAATGTATTGCTAGCGTGTTAGGATCAGACCTGGGTTAAATATGTAATTGCCTGATTGATCTTGCCTGGTGCTATTGAGCCAACCCAGAGGTCCAGAAGGAGGGGGTTCCACTTTTTTGAGAGTATTTCATAGGCTCCAATACACCAGAAGAGCACAGAAAAGTATTTGAATCCAAAACAATGACATATTTGACCCAGGTCTTATTCAGATGCAGTACAGATACTGACTAGACTTCCTGGCGTGGCTCGCATTAATTACAGCAAGGGTTGGCAGACAGGATGTGGTAAGTCAGAATTTCCAACACAAATTGAGCTGCTTCCCCATTGGAAGATCTGAATGCCCATTGGACGTCGTGGAGTCATTCAAAGCTGGAGGCCCAAGTACATCGTGGAGTCGTTCAGAGCTGAAAGCCCATTGGAAGCTTTTAAACCATTGTACAAACAGCACAAGCAGAGCTTCTTGTGCTGGGAGAGATGGGAGGCTTTGTAATAATGAGGGGAAACATTTTCAACCTGCTTGGTTCTCACCATACAGAAAACTGAGTTCCCTAATCTGAGACTCGAATGCGTTGCTGTTCTTTGGTCTGGAAAGAGAAGCAGTTGGTGAAATCCAAGATTCAGAAGAGGCAAGTGGACGTTTAGCTCACCGGTGTGTGCGCCTCTGCTCTTAGCCATGGCTCCTCTCCTGACTGGTCCAGCGGCTGATGGCCAGATAGCGTCAGGGTCCAGAGTCACACCCAGGGAGGTGTGACCTGAAGGAATGGCAGGGGTGCTTAGTGGCATTACCAGAGTGTCATCCTGGGGTGGGAATTTGGGTATAAAGGGTGGGCAGGCTGGGGGTGGGAATTTGGGTATAGAGTGGGCAGACCAGGGGGGTTGGGAATTTTGGTATAGAGTGGGCAGACTGTGGGGGTGGGAATTTTGGGTATAAAGGGTGGGGGGGGGGGGGGGGTTGCTGCTGGGTACACAACCAGAGGGGAGGGTGGGGGAAGGTTTGCACCTCATGTTACTTTTTATTTGTGGCATTTCTAAACTTCTCTTCTGCTTGTGGTGCAGACAGCCAATCGCCTGAGACTTCTGCCCGCTCCCGGGTCTCTGCAGGGTAGCCAGGCTCATCCTGGGTTGTGTTTGGGCAGAGAGGAAGGCTTCACCAGAGGCCAGAGATGGCATTCTGCCTCAAATTTCACTGATTCTGGACAGTTTCTTCACTCTTTAACTCTAACACTTTTTATTTTGGTTGGGGCAGTTTATTCTGTGGGCTCATTCGTACGTATTTTATCTTTGTAATAATATACAGGTTTTTTCTATATATATATGTTACTTATGTCAAATTTTGTTTCCACATTGTCACCCACAAAGAAAGGATACATGTACCATCGCAATAATAGTGAATAAGTCTCACTATCACAATACTGGGGTCACAATACTGACACAATCACTAATTATCTTTTTTTAAATCTTGTTTTGAAGCAGCCTTCTTGGTATGTAAGTGTTCTTTTCCCAATTTTCACATTAATTAAAAGAATTACTAAATGACTTGTATTTAGCACTGCCTTCATTACCCATGGTGGGGTGCTTCATTAGCACCAAAGCCTTGCTCACAGCATGCAGTTTGTCCACTTTAGTGTCAAAGCCACTGATCTCCCCAATACTAAAAGTAGAATTACTGAATGTAATCACCCAAAAAATAACACAATTTATACGTACTTAAGTAAATGCCTCATGAATGCAAGGTTAATGTTTGCTCAAGAGCTAGTCAGACCATGTCATGCTGTTCTGAACTGGTTAACAGCTAAACGATGTTGAGCAGGTAGCTATTCTGAACTGGTTAACAGCTAAACCATCTTGAGCAGGTAGCTGTTCTGAACTGGTTAACAGCTAAACCATGTTGAGCAGGTAGCTGTTCTGAACTGGTTAACAGCTAAACCATCTTGAGCAGGTAGCTGTTCTGAACTGGTTAACAGCTAAACCATGTTGAGCAGGTAGCTGTTCTGAACTGGTTAACAACAGCTAAACCATGTTGAGCAGGTAGCTGGTCTGAACTGGTCAACCAGCTACAAGCTGTTTCAAAACCAAGCTTAAGCTTTTTTACTTAGCAGGGAAGTCTAGGATTAAAAAAAAAAAAGATGTGTTTCCAAAAGAGCATTCCAGTCTTTTCCAGTTGTGAATGTTTTTCCAAGCAAAATGCAATGCACAGTTCAGTCACTTTTGTTTGTTATTCCATTGAAATAATTTTGAAAGACACATGGGTTATTAGATCCTGCATGTCATGAGCACAGAGCCTCTTTCCACTAAATGAAACAATTGGGATTCTGGGAGGAAAACTTTAGCACTTAGTATGGCTAATTGAAGCAGGGAATACATCTGGAATTTTTCCTGCCTGGTTTTAGTCAGCCCGGGTATTGGAATTTATCAAGAACGGCAAACTTTAATTAAGGAAAATAAATTTGAAATAACATGCATTCATAATTTGATCTGAAGCGTTGTGGGCACACAGGAGACATGCTCTTTCAGCTAAAGTGGTCTGTGCATGTCTCTTTCAGTTCAACAATGTAATTCATACATGAAGCCTTGAAATGATGTGCAGTGATCAATTGTTGTTACTGTGATCAATTATTCTTTTGGTTGAAAGCCCAGATTTATAACCACAGAATGTGGAGGCAGACATATAAAAGATACATATAAAACCATTATAAGTTGTAGCATACCTACTGTTATATGACCCTTTAAGCTAAAATTAGTTTTAGTCATTTTGTTCATGTGAAAATGTGTATCTATTTTAGACACAGTGTGGATGAGTAATTGGGGGGTGTACTTCAACATTTTTAACTAATACAAACAATATGGACAAACTGTTTCCTTAATCCATCATACAGTCCTCCACTGCCTCTGTGCCCGCTGGTCAGTAAGGCTGATTGTCCGGTAGACCCAATGTGGGATAGCCGGATAGCCTGGAGGATGCAGACAAGCACATTCACTCTCCAGTCATCAGGTCAAATGGGTGCACTTCACACAGCTGGAAACAAACAGCCCAATGTTCTGCATGTTGGGTGGTGCTGGTCATGGGTGTTCTGTTGTGTTGGGTGGTGTTGGTCATGGTGTTCTGTCGTGTTGGGTGGTGCTGGTCATAGTGTTCTGTCATGTTGGGTGGTGCTGGTCATGGGTGTTCTGTTGTGTTGGGTGGTGTTGGGTGGTGTTGGTCATAGTGTTCTGTTGTGTTGGGTGGTGTTAGTGTTGGTGTTGGGTGGTCCTGGTCATAGTGTTCTGTCATGTTGGGTGGTGTTGGTCATGGTGTTCTGTCACGTTGGGTGGTCCTGGTCATAGTGTTCTGTCATGTTGGGTGGTGTTGGTCATGGTGTTCTGTCACATTGGGTGGTGCTGGTGTTGGTGTTGGGTGGTGTTGGTCATGATGTTCTGTTGTGTTGGGTGGTGTTGGTCATAGTGTTCGGTTGTGTCGAGTGGTGTTGGTGTTGGTGTTGGGTGGTGTTGGTCATGGTGTTCTGTGGTGTTGGGTAGTGTTGGGTGGTGTTGGTCATAGTGTTCTGTGGTGTTGGGTGGTGTTGGTCATGGTGGTCTGTGGTGTTGGGTGGTGCTGGTCATAGTGTTCTGTCATGTTGGGTGGTGCTGGTCATAGTGTTCTGTCGTGCTGGGTGGTGTTGGCGCTGGGTGATGTTGGTGTTGGGTGGTGCTGGGTGCTGCTGGTGGATATACATGAGAAGGGGACTGAGACAATAGAAGCTCATTTAGCAGAAAGATATGAGCAGCTGACACAATGAAGATAGTGAAAGACACAAGAAAATCTTCAGGAAGGGAAAAAGTGCAAATTACTAAATACTGTCAAACCAGTTCCTCATTGAAGAGAGGTTAATTTGGCTTTGTAATTAATCCATTTTTTTGTCTTCTAAATAATCTTTGTCTTGACACCGGTAACTATTTAATTATTGTTGCCACGGAATAAATGACATCTCTTTTCCATTATTATTCCCAGCATCTTTACAAACACGGCATGTTAAACAACCCAATGGCCTTTCTCAAGAGCGCTGATTACACTAATTAAACCTGCAAAACATCTGAGAAGACCAGACGTGCCACAAGAAAATAGTTCATTAAATCAACGGAGGAGAATGTTTTCATAGGCTTGTCTGCCAGTTCCTCCAAGACAGTCGTACTTTAGAAAGAAAAAGAAAGCGCTCTCTCTCTCTCCCATAACAGACAAGAGTACTCAGACATCCACGTCTTCAATTTGCACATTCGTCCTGGCAACGGCACATTGATCACATAGCAGCCACAAGCAACTCGTTATTTTTAAAACACAGGCACCTTGTCAGTTTATGACTATGAGCATGTAAAATCCACAATTAAAGTAGATCATGGAGGAAAACCAGGGAAATGAAATGCACTATAAATTGAAGTAGTTCAGAATAACAGAAAAATAATATACCAGGTAAGGATATGAAAGTAAAACTAACATATACTTATCAGTGAAAATTGTAAAAATGAAAATAAATATGTACACAGCATGCAACAAGGGAATACAAAGCTTCTTTATTTGTTTCTAGAAATGTCAAAAGGAAATTAAGAACCAGTAAGAGTGGGTTGCACTGGTTAATTCATGAACTGTCTTGGTCCTGAAATGACAATTATGATTTTCTCCTGGCAGTCTGTTTCCAAAGATTAAGTACCTGAGCCTTCCAGCCATCCCACAGGTGATGAGTTCTGCCGCGAGGAACAGCCAATCTTCTCTTTGGTCGCTGCTGCGAGTTGCATTTACAATTCCTAATTTATCATGTCGCATCTAAGTCAAGGGTATTGAGATACCCGCTCCAGGATTCACACTCGCGTTCATAGCTCCGTGTTTCTGCGTGTTGTTTCGTCTGTTGATTACACGTGCTATTGATTTGTGATTACCGGCGACACGTCCCTCTTTTCACGGCAAAAAAAGGCGCATTTGAACGGACGGAAACCGTTTTAAAGCATTTAATAGGATTGCGCGTATTTTATCCTCTTCCGCGGTGGTGTAGCGCGCGCTCCGTACCCCGAAGTGCTTCGCCATGTGTGTTACCCGCTTCTCCCTTCGTTTCGCCACAAAACAGCTGAGGTCACAGAGCAAGCTTGGCCTGCAGTTAGCAGCCATATAACAGCTATTTTAAGGAGGAGAGTGATAAAAGGGGATTTGTGCGGTGAGAAACAGCCTCTGCTGTGCTCAGGGCTCTCTGGGATGTTCAAAGGCAGTGCAGAGAGATGCTGTAGATATGAACCGGTAAGGTTGTTTGGCTGTCATAATCTCCACTCTGCGTGAAAAGTCTTAAAACATGAAAAGAGGCAGAGCAATTTAATGTAATACGGTATTTATTTTAATTTAGTTTAATGTAATACATTATTTATTATACATTAAACTTCACTCGGAGTGATGGAGTAAATGTTATCCTTTTTAGACTTGCATAAGACAGGAAATGTCACTGTGCAGGCATTGTTTTCACCAAATTTCGGATGGCCAATCATGTTCCTCAGCCTCCGCTATCAATTAGCATGTGTTTTCCTCCTCAGCTCAAGACGTCAGCAGATGCATCTTATCGCCCGACAGTCAATATCACAAACTCACATAGGCTGTTGGCAGAAGACACACACACTTCACAAACCCACACAGACCATTGGAAGAAGACACACACACACTTCACAAACTCACACAGTCCATTGGAAGAAGACACACTTTACAAACCCACACAGACTGTTGGAAGAAGACACACTTCACAAACCCACACAGACTGTTGGAAGAAGACACACTTCACAAACCCACACAGACTGTTGGAAGTAGACACACTTTACAAACCCGCACAGACTGTTGGAAGAAGACACACTTCACAAACCCACACAGACTGTTGGAAGAAGACACACACACACTTTACAAACCCACACAGACTGTTGGAAGAAGACACACTTTACAAACCCACACAGACTGTTGGAAGAAGACAGACACACACTTTACAAACCCACACAGACTCTTGGAAGAAGACACACACACACTTTACAAACCCACACAGACTCTTGGAAGAAGACACACTTTACAAACCCACACAGACTGTTGGAAGAAGACACACTTCACAAACCCACACAGACTGTTAGAAGAAGACACACTTCACAAACCCACACAGACTGTTGGAAGAAGACACACTTTACAAACCCACACAGACTGTTGGAAGAAGACACACTTCACAAACCCACACAGACTGTTAGAAGAAGACACACTTTACAAACCCACACAGACTGTTGGAAGAAGACACACTTCACAAACCCACACAGACTGTTGGAAGAAGACACACACTTCACAAACCCACACAGATTGTTGGAAGAAGACAGGGACTTAATGAGTAGCTGAAAAGGTGGACCAGCAGGGGTCGCTAGTGTGCAGCGAGATGCCGTGGTCTGGCCTTCCCTAGATGCCACTAAAGGCCATTTTGCCTCTTCCTGCCATTGGCACGGTGCTGAATCAAATCCAGGTCACTGGGCCCATCAATGCACTCTTAGCAGTGCCTTATGCAGGTGAGCCGCCCAGTAACTCTGCAGTGCAGGACACGTTCAATGCTGGAAAAGCAGTGGTTCCCTGCCTTATTGTGATGTCTCTACTACTACTACTACTCCTACTGCTGCTGCTACTACTAGTGCTACTACTACTGCTGCTGCTGCTACTACTACAGCTGCTACTGCTACTACTACATTTTACATTTTAGTCATTTGGCAGACGCCACTACTACTACTACTGCTACTACTACTACTACTACTACTACTACTACTACTACTACTATGACTACTACTACTGCTGCTGCTGCTGCTACTACTACTACTACTACTACTATGACTACTACTACTGCTGCTACTACTACTACTACTACTACTATGACTACTACTACTGCTGCTGCTGCTGCTACTACTACTACTGCTACTACTACTACTAATAATAATAATAATAGTATCCTTTTTATTATTATGACAGTAGAAGCAATAATCATAATAGATTATACTTATTTATCACCAAAAACATTTTAAGTGAAATGTTTGCATTTGTTGAAAGCCTCAAAAGACAGGAAATTAGATTAATCAGCCCTAAAACTAACATCAGCCTGCTCTCCATCAAGGTATCAGCACAGATCTCTGACAACATGCTACAGCCATATATAATGCCTACTGTATGACAAACAACATGTTCTCACCACTGGGCAGATTGTTCAAACCACTCAAAGAATTCATAACCTTAGAGTAGTGCACTGTAAAGTGTAATGGCAGAAGTAATACTTATTTAGCACTTTTCTAAAGGTTTATTTCCAACAAGCCTATGTCTCATACTTGGGACCACATATATTGCATCGCTCTTTCAACATAGCTTGTCCACAAAGTGTGTCAGTATTTAGCATAGTTTTTAAAACAGTATGATTAGTTCATAGATCCTGCATTAAAGTGTATATTGTTGAGCGTAGAGTGTATATTACGATCTCATTCATACAGGCCTACTCTATGTCATTCTGGATAGAGATACAGAAGCAGATATACAGTATAGATTACAGTATATGTATGTATATGGGATATTGAAATTAACTTTGAAACACGTGAGATATTGAGGTTCAAAATTTGCCATTTTGAATGGAAGTGCCAACCAACGCAAACATACAGTAAGCATGGAAAACCCTTCACATTTAAGATCATGGATTCACCTCAATAACCAGCAATGTGTAGCACCCACGTGGGTGATGTAAAGCAGCCATTTTGTTCCAGAATGTCCTCTTGACATTAGCTAAGGTGGAAAGGGACAGATTATCAGGCCAGTTAAACAGTAAATAAATGAAACAACAGCATCCCTTCACTGCAAAGTGAGAGACAACAAAAGATATCAATCAAATGTTATTATATGAACTATATTATATTGTCATTAATCTAATGTGTTACAGTATATCCTAGCCTAAACAAAAAGTACAAAGTAAATCAATGAGATAGTGGCATGGAGAAACTCCCTATGAACAGAAGAAAGACTCAAATTCATATTCATCAATGCATATTCATTAATGAAACTATAACGTTCGAAATAATGATAAAATAAATAAAACGCTGAAGCACACGGAGGCTTACTGAGCGCACCTATGAAGATGGCCGGGGCTTAGAGCGGCCTATCGTAGCATCGGCAGCAGGTGAGGAGGAGCGCCCCCCCCCCCCCCCCCCCCCCCCCAAACCTGGCCCGGTAGGACACGGCTTTATCGGGCCCTGCTTAAATCTCCAGCCCTCCCTGACCTGGGGAGGGCAGATAAAGAGCTTGGGTCCTGATTAAGATAAGTAGAGCCGGGTGGCTGAGCGCGAGTGGAGAGCGGGGCCCTCTCCGCGGCGGCCGTCAGAGCCCTGGGCCTCGGGGCCCGCGCGACTCGCTGAGTGTGGATTACACACATCAGGTACTTCCCCGCTCTCCCCACCTGAGCCCTGCGAGGCGTCTGCCGGGCCAGGGGTCCGGCCTACTGAAGAGGCGGTTTCACAGCAGAGTTTTACAGCAGCTTATTACAGCGCCTCCTAATAACGCCCCACCCGCAGTGACGCTGCCTAATTACAGGTGAAGTTGCCGAGGAATGCGTGATACGCCTCTCTCTCCGAAGACGGAAAGGCTGACGGTTTGTCTGAGAGCGGCCCTCTTTACAGTTGAACAAGCAAATTGCACATTTTCCATGTACAGCCATGCAGAGCCTCCTGCTACGGGCAGGATATGTGCGTCCCTTCAGAGGGAATATCTGATGCGGAAAATGCAAAATAAAAGCACCATAATTATCAGCACTGGTAAGTAAACCCAAATGACCTCGAGCATCAAAAGCCAATAGCTATACTGTAAGACAGGAAATGCAGAAGGAGACTACTGTATAAAGGTACGGTAAGTGCAACAGGAAAGCACTACGGACAGGAACTATAACAGGAACTTGGACAGGTACCATAAAAGGCCACAGTTTGATGTGTATTTCATTTTAAAGTTCAAACTACAATAGCATTTCATTTATGCTCTTCCTGAGAAAAACAAAAACAAAACCAAAAGAGGTGCAGTCATAGCCCCCACCACAGCAAGTCACACTGAATGTGTTTCATTCGATGTAATTTAGAGTTCATTCAAAGTGACACATCCAATCCTTTCCCAACTTCAGAATTCGGAAGGCTGTTCTAAAAGCAGCATCAACAGGTATGGAAGGCGGTTAAAAAAAGCACCTTCTTTAAGGGAATTTTCTCTTCATTTGGCACGGTGCTCACATACAGCCTCGATCTGACGCTCGCTTGACGGTTATATTGCGGGTTGAATTTACAGTAATTGATTATAGCCTGCTCGACTCCACTTCTTTAGTGAGCTGTCATTATAACTTACAGGCCTCCGGATCGCCTCCCTGTCTTGGGGCAAAGCTAGCGTGTATGCGCACAGTCAGATATGACGCTAATGCCGGTTACCGCCATCAAAGATCTTTGTGTATAAAGCCTGAAAATTACTATTTGCTAGCGACTTGTCTGAGGTCTATCCCTTGGGGATTTATTGCATAAATCACAGGTATTTAAGACTTTCTCACCCCACACATCCTGTATTTGCACAGAAGAGCTGTCTCTGCATTTTATGAAATGAGACTAAAAGGTAACAGAACACGGGTTTTTCACCGCGGCGCCCCACTGAGGGCACCGTTCTGTCAGATTTAACCCGTTAAACAGTCGTATACAGTAAACACACGGGCATTAAACCAAAGGAAGCCATGTTTGTGGAGCCCTGTTAGCTGCGTTTCCATTAATAATAATAATAATAATTTGTTATTTAGCTGATGCTTATAGCCAATGCAACTTACAGTTGGTTTGACTAAGCAGGGGACAAAGGTATTAGGGTTAAGGGCCTTGCTCAAGGGCCCAAAAGCTGTGCGGTTTCTTATCATGGCTACACCAGGGCCTGCGCCACCAGCCTATTAGGTCCCAGTCATGAACCTTAGCCACTAGGCTACAGGCTTACCCAGTCATGTACCTTAGCCACTAGGCTACAGGCTGTCCCAGTCATGAACCTTAGCCACTAGGCTACAGGCTTACCCAGTTATGTACCTTAGCCACTAGGCTACAGGCTGTCCCAGTCATGAACCTTAGCCACTAGGCTACAGGCTTACCCAGTTATGTACCTTAGCCACTAGGCTACAGGCTGTCCCAGTCATGAACCTTAGCCACTAGGCTACAGGCTGCCCCAGTCATGAACCTTAGCCACTAGGCTACAGGCTTACCCAGTTATGTACCTTAGCCACTAGGCTACAGGCTGTCCCAGTCATGAACCTTAGCCACTAGGCTACAGGCTTACCCAGTTATGTACCTTAGCCACTAGGCTACAGGCTTACCCAGTTATGTACCTTAGCCACTAGGCTACAGGCTTACCCAGTTATGTACCTTAGCCACTAGGCTACAGGCTGCCCCAGTCATGTACCTCAGCCACTAGGCTACAGGCTGCCCCAGTCATGTACCTCAGCCACTAGGCTACAGGCTGCCCCAGTCATGAACCTTAGCCACTAGGCTACAGGCTGCCCCAGTCATGAACCTTAGCCACTAGGCTACAGGCTGCCCCAGTCATGAACCTTAGCCACTAGGCTACAGGCTGCCCCAGTCATGAACCTTAGCCACTAGGCTACAGGCTGCCCCAGTCATGCACCTTAGCCACTAGGCTACAGGCTGCCCCAGTCATGAACCTTAGCCACTAGGCTACAGGCCAACCCTATAGACCAGTGGAACCAATGATTTTACAGAACAGAATACAGAACAGGAGATAAAGGACAAGCTTCCATAGAGCCATGAGAACATTCCATATTCCATTCAGAGGCCTAAATTAGTCTTGTGATTATTTCACTTTTTATTCTTAATGCAGCCTAGGGGTGAGGTTAATTGAATGTTTCCATTGGCCCATTGTCACTATTATTTAAGTTTACTTATTCAAGAGATGTAAACTTAGCGTGAATGCAAATGTCTTTACGAGTTTAGTGGGGTCCAAAAGTCTGAGACCACTAGTGAAAATGCTTCTATTTTGCATTCTTTTATAATACAAACTTGTTACTAATTATATTGTCAGCACAACAATTTGAGTGAAAAGTTGAAAAATCATTGAAAAAATGACTGGAATTTGGAATGTCCACCTTTTGCTTTAATGGCAATGCACACTCAAGCTGGCATGGAATTTGTGCAAAACCTGATGATCTATGTTATCCCAGCATTATTTGACAATGTTCCAAACAGCTTCTTGTAATGTTACTGAATGCTTGGCTTTTGTCAGTCTTCAAGTGTCCCCATAAATGTCCAATGGGGTTGAGGTCAGGTGGTTGAGGTCAGGTGATTGTCAGTGGGGTTGAGGACAGGTGATTGTCAGTGGGGTTGAGGACAGGTGATTGTCAGTGGGGTTGAGGTCAGGTGACTGTGGATTGTCCAGCACTCCTTGCTGTTCTTCGATCTTCGAGTAAAAGTTTTGAAGTAACTTTAATTTGTTTTAATTATTTCAGAAACCTAAAACGCTCTGTACATTTCCAGGATTACATGAAAAGCCCAGATTTACAATGTGGTCTGACTTTTGGACGCCACTGTATATTTATATTTGAAATATGCCTTACACATCAGAAGGGCAACTGTTGTTCATTCAGACTTATTCCCCAGAGAAAAGAACACAAAGTCTTGGCCAGCACTCAGATTATAATAGTAAGTCTTTCTCTGCTCAACACACACTGTTTAAATGGTGTCACTGGGGGTTAGAAAAATAAAGTGCTTTACACAGTAAGCGATGCAAGCCAGTAAGGGATGGTCATGGCAAACATCACTTATATAATTTGTACACAGCCAGCAAAAACAACCTTCTAAAAGAGTACTGGTGAATAACATTTATTTTACCGCCTTAAACCACAGCTTAGCAGCAAAGCTATCAGAAGGTCCAGGTCACAACGGTACCTTGCTCCTCCAGGGAAACTGACTCAAGGATGTGTTGTAGGCTTTCTTCTTTTAGACTGTGGTCATTTTGGAAGTGCTGTGCTCTTGTGATTTTGTCAAGATGCAACCAATTATTTATCGTATTTTAAAAGGCTAATTTCAGGTCAGACCAAAATGTGCACTTCCATGCACACACAGTCATGCAAGAGGTAGTGGGTCAGTGACACTTACTTTTTTTTGTGGTTCTGGCTCTGTACTCCAGCATATTGTATTTGAAATAAAAATGTGGGACTAAAATGCAGATTGTCAGCTTTCAGTATATTCACATCCATATCAAGTGATCCGTGTAGGAAGTACAGCCCTCTTTATACATAGTCGGCCATTTTAGGGGAGCAAACGCAATGGGACAATTGCTATTGCTGAGCTCACCAGTGCATTCTTACTTCCTAACGATGTACCAAACGCTTGGTTTTGACACGCCCAGCGTTTCGCCTATGACTGTTATTTACTCTGATGTTTCAGTCTCACCATAGCCTGCTTTACGGCCATTGAGACTTATTTGGTCCTCACGTTGAGAGACAACAGTAACAGACTCCAAACGCAAACTCCACACCTCAAATCAAGGCTAGACCTTTCTTTGACATTCTTGTGCACGAAATAAAGATGCTTGCCAAGACACTCGGCCGGCCAAGAAACAGCTGAGCTTCAATAGTCCCATTACTTTTGCTCCTCTAAGATGGGCGTAATATGTACAAAAAGGGCTGTAATTCCTAAATGGATCACCCGATATGCATGTTAATACCCCCAAATTAAAGCTGACAGTCTGCGCTTTAACTTTCCTTAATGAACCTTTAACCTTCATGAATTATTCATGCTTTTATTTCAAAACCAAGCCAAGTACAGAGTACAGGCCAAAACAACACAAATTGTGTCACACTCCCAATATTTCAACAGTTAACTGTAACTGCATATTCCCTCGATAGCTTGTTATGAATTTTATGCATTATCGTTTCATAATTACAATCTCAAGCTTGGTAATGTATTACAGAATAAACATGAACCACAGTTCAGAATTTAAGTTGGCTCTCTGTACTGCTTAATTGCCCATCATTTGTCCAAGACATTTGATACTGGACCTTGAATCAGGAATAGTGGGGTGACGTACTCTGGAGTATGTAGGGCAGACATACCAATGGCTTTAGAGCAAAGAATCATGAGGGGCTAAATCCAAATTGCCTTCCAGCGAGGTAATTATTCTATGGTGGGACAAAATAATATGCGCTTAAGACCAATGCAAATTACCCCAAGAGCACATTTCTCTGCTAATTAGTAATTATGATAATGATTATTCCACCGCACTGGGCTATTTGGAGACTTTCTCCTAATACTGAAAGGTAAGTCAAAGGCATCAAGTTGAGTTTGAGTGCAAAGAAAACTGAAAAATCGCAAACAACCACTGCCACCACAAAGGGGGTTAACGCGGGCGGCTTTGGTCAATGCAAGCTCAACTTCCCGGACCTCACACTCTTACCTGTGACCTCACACTCTTACCTGTGATCTCACACTCTTACCTGTGATCTGAATCTGAGACCTCACACTCTTACCTGTGATCTCACACTCTTACCTGTGACCTCACACTCTTACCTGTGATCTGAATCTGAGACCTCACACTCTTACCTGTGACCTCACACTCTTACCTGTGATCTGAATCTGAGACCTCACACTCTTACCTGTGATCTCACACTCTTACCTGTGACCTCACACTCTTACCTGTGATCTGAATCTGAGACCTCACACTCTTACCTGTGATCTGAATTTGAGAGACGGCTGGCACCAGGAACCGTGCAGGTGAGAGCCAACTCTACCCCCCACACTCT